>NC_069499.1:1226570190-1226785190 GCF_027579735.1 Bombina bombina | reverse complement strand
ATTTCATGTTAAACAATAAAGATAATTTTTTGTCTTTAAAAACATTATCACCAGAGGATTCTGTCGTGGGGGTAGTTATGCCGACTAACTCTCCCCACGTGTCAGACCTTTTGACTCCCGCTTTAGGGACTCACGCTCAAATGGCGCCAAGTACATCAAGGGCACCCATAGCGTTTCTTTACCAGGGGATTCTGTCGAGGGGAAAGTTATGCCGACTAACTCTCCCCACGTGTCAGACCCTTCGACTCCCGCTTCAGGGACTCACGCTCAAATGGCGCCAAGTACATCAAGGGCGCCCATAGCGTTTATTTTACAATACATGGCAAAGGTGGTGAATAATATTCTGGCAGCAATATTAGTCAGACTACCTGAAATTAAAGGAAAGCAGTTAGCTCTGGGGGTAGATACAGAGCATACAGACGCTTTAAGAACCATGTATGATACTACCTCACAATATGCTTAGTCTGTGGGTGATTTTTTTATTTTTTTTTTGACTCAGGGAAGATGATTTAACCTGATTCTGATATTTCTACATTTAAAATTTATGCTTGAGAACCTCCACTTGTTGCTCAGGGAGGCTTTGGCTGCTCTGAATGAATGTGTACAATCGCAGGGCCAGAGAAATTGTGTAGACTGGATAAATAATATGCAGTGCCGGTGTGTACTGATGTTTTTCCAATACCTAAAGAGGTTTACTAAAAATTTTTTTTAATAAGGAATGGGATAGACCAGGTGTGCTGTTCTCTTCCCCTCCTATTTTTTAGAAGAATGTTTTCTAATAGTTACCACCACACGGGACTTCTAGCAGACAGTTCCTAAGGTGGAGAGAAGAGTTTCTACTCTAGCTAAGCGTACCACTACCTCTGACGAGGACAGTTGTGCTTTTTAGATCCAATGGATAAAAAATGTTTATTCAACAGGGTTTTATCCTGCAGCCCCTTGCATACATTGCTTCTGTCACTGCTGCTGCGGCGTTCTGGGTTGAGTCTCTTGATGAGGCTTTACAGTTAAGCGACTCCATTGGATGAATATATTTGACAAGCTTATGCTAGCCAATTCCTTTGTTTTCTGATGCCTTGTTCATTTGACTAGACTAACGGCTAAGAATTCTGTTTTTTACTATACTGGCGCGCAGAGCGCTATGGCTTATATCATGGTCAGCTGTCGTGACTTTAATAAATAAGCTACTTAACTTCCCTTCAAGGGGCAGACCCTATTCGGGCCTGGTTTGAAGGAGATTATTGCTTATATCACTGGAGGAAAAGGTCATGCCCTTCCTCAGGATAGGTCTAAATCAAGGGCAAAAAAAAAAAAAAAAAAAGTCTAATTTTCGTACCTTTTAAAAACTTCAGGGCAGGTGTGGCATCCTCTTCCTCTAAGGCAAAACAAGAGGGAATTTTTGCTCAGTCCAAGGCGGTCTGGAGACAATCGGACCTGGAACAAAGATAAGCAGGCCAAGGAGCCTGCTGCTGCCTCTAAGGCAGCATGAAGGAACGGACCCCTATCCGGTAACGGATCCTATAGGGGGCAGACTTTCATTCTTTGCCCAGGCGTGGGCAAGAGATGCCCAGGATCCCTAGGCATTGGAATTTATATCCCAGAGATATCTTCTGGATTTCAAAGATTCCCCCCCAAAAAAAGGGGAGATTTCGCCTTTCACAATTATCTGCAAACCAGATAAAGAAGGAGGCATTCTTACATTGTGTACGAGATCCATCCAGTTCCAAGACAGGAACAGGGACAGAGTTTTTACTCAAATCTGTTTGTGGTTCCCAAGGAGAGGGAACCTTCAGACCTATTTTGGATCTAAAGATCTTAAACAAATTCCTCAGAATTCCGTCATTTAAGATGGAAACTATTCGTACCATCTTAACTATGATCCAGGAGAGTCAATAGAGGACTACAATGAATTTGAAGGATGCTTATCCTCACATTGTGATGCATAAAGATCACCATCGTTTTTCAGGTTTGCCTTTCTAGACAGGCATTACCAGTTTGTAGCTCTTTCCTTTGGGATATCTACAGCCCCAAGAATCTTTATGGAGGTTCTGGGGTCGCTTTGGCGGTCCTTAGACCGCGGGGCATAGAAGTGGCCCCTTATTTAGACGACATCCTGATACAGGCGTCAAACATCCAAATTGCCCAGTCTCATACGGACGTAGTACTGGCATTTCTGAGATCACATGGGTGGAAAGTGAACAAGGAAAGTGTTCTCTATCCCCAATCTCAAGGGTTTCCCTCCTAGGGACTCTGATAGATTCTGTAGAAATGAAAATTTACCTGACGGAGTCCAGGTTGTCAAAGTTTCTAAATTTCTGCCGTGTTTTTTTTTTTTTTTTTTTTTCATCCCATCCGCGCCCTTCTGTGGCTCAGTACATGAATGAAATCGGCTTAATGGTAGCGGCAAGGGACATAGTACCGTTTGCACGTCTACATTTCAGACCGCTGCAACTATGCATGCTCAGTCAGAGGAACGGGGATTACACAGATTTGTCCCCCTGTTAAACCTGGACCAAGAGACCAGAGATTCTCTTCTCTGGTGACTATGTCGGGTCCATCTGTCCAAGGGTATGACCTTCCGCAGGTCAGATGGGACAATTGTAACAATAGATGCCAGCCTTTTAGGTTGGGATGCAGTCTGGAACTCCCTGAAGGCTCAGGGATAGTGGACTTAGGAGGAGACCCTCCTTCTAATAAATATTTTGGAACTGGGAGTGATATTCCATGCTCTTCAGACTTGGCCTCAGTTAGCAACTCTGAGGTACATCATACTCAGTCGGACAATATACACGACTGTGGCTTACATCAGCCATCAAGGGGGAACAGAAGTTCCCTAGCGATGTTAGAAGTCTTACAATAATTCACTGGACAGAGACTCACTCTTGTCTATCAGCTATCCATATCCCAGGTGTTGAGAACTGGGAGGTGGATTTTCTAAGTCGTCAGACTTTTCTTCCGGGGGAGTGGGATTTCCTCCGGAGGTCAAGACCAAGCAGGAGAGGGCTTTGGTGTTTTTGACAGCGCCTGCGTAGCCACGCAGGACCTGGTATGCAGATCTGGTGGACATGTCATCCTTTCCATCACGGTCTCTGCTTCAGAGACAGGTCCCTCTACCTCAGGGTCCTTTCAACCATCTAAATAGAATCAATCTTAGATGGACTGCCTGGAGACTGAACGCTTGATGTTATCAAAGCATGGCTTCTCCGAGTCAGTCATTTATACCTTAATACAGACATGAAAGCCTGTCTCTAGGAAAATTGAACATAGATATGGTGTAAATATCTGATTGTTATGAATCCAAGGGTTACTCATGGAGTAAAGTCTGGATTCCCAGGATATTATCTTTTCTCCAAGATGTTTTTGAGAAAAGGGTTGTCAGCTAATTCCTTAAAAGGGGACAGATTTTTACTCTGTCTATTTTTTTGCACAAGCGTCTGGCAGGTATTCTAGACGTTCAGGCATTTGGTCAGGCTTTGGTTAGATCCAAGCCTGTGTTTAAAACTGTTGCTCCGCCATGGAGCTTAAACCTGATTCTTAAGGTTCTTCAAGAAGTTCCGTTTGAACCTTTTTTGTTCCATAGATATCAATCTTTATCTTGGAAAGTTCCTTTTGGGTAGCTAATTCCTCGACTCGTAGAGTCTCCAAGTTATCTGTGTTACAATGTGATTCTCCTTATCTGGTCCTTTGTACGGATAAGGTAGTCCTGCGTACCAACCTGGGTTTTTTCCTAAGGTGGTATCTAACAAGTACATCACTCAAGAGATAGTTGTTCCATGCTTGTATCCTAATCCTTCCTCAAAGAAGGAACGTCTATTACACAATATTGGACGTGGTTTGTGCTTTAAAGTTTTACTTACAAGCTACTACAGTTTTCATCAAACGTTCACCTTGTTTGTTGTCTATTCTGGACAGAGGAGAGGTCAAAAGACTTCAGCAGCCGCTCTGTCTTTTTGGTTAAAAAGCATAATTCATTTAGCTTATGAGACTGCTGGACAGCAGCCTCCTGAAGGGATTACAGCTCATTCTACTAGAGCTGTGGTTTTCACTTGGGCCTTTTTTAAATGTGGCTTCTGTTGAACAGATTTACAAGACGGAGTCTTGGTCTGCGCTTCATACTTTTCAAATTTAACAAATTTGATACCTTGCTTCTTCGGAGGCTATTTTTGGGAGAAAGGGTTTTTTACAGGCAGTGGTAACTTTCGTTTAAGTACCTGCCTTGTCCCTCCCATCATCCGTGTACTTTAGCTTTGGTATTGGTATTCCATAAGTAATGGATGATCCGTGGACTGGATACACTTAACAAGAGAAAACATAATTTATGCTTACCTGATAAATTTATTTCTCTTGTAGTGTATCCAGTCCACGGCCCGCCCTGTCACTTTAAGGCAGGTAATTTTTTCATTTGAACTACAGTCACCACTGCACCCTATGGTTTTTCCTTTCTCTGCATGTTTTCGGTCAAATGACTGAATATGGCAGTTAGGGGAGGAGCTATATAGCAGCTTTGCTGTGGGTGGACTCTTGCAGCTTCCTGTTGGGAAGGAGAATATATTCCATAAGTAATGGATGATCCGTGGACTGGATACACTACAAGAGAAATAAATTTATCAGGCAAGCATAAATTATGTTTTTACAGCCTTACAGTCTACAAACTTTGTTGTCAAAGTGCCCTAAAGACTGTAAATCACAATTGGCATCTTGTAATAAAGAGCAGAGCAGCACATAACCTCCTCACCTCCAATGCCTTTATAGAACAAAAACATTCATCCTGAAGCAGAATTTAAACTCCTGGCTATAAAAAAGGAATACAGCATATAACAAGTGAATACACTGCAACCCTCTCTGGTAGCCAAGGGGTTAAAGTGCTCTGCTTGTTATGTTTTCATTCTAGGCAGCATTAGAACCCTTGTACAGTCATAACCTGTTCTGAAGCTTTCATTCCTCAACAAAAAGTTTCTGCACCACATCAGCATGGAGCTTGGCTGTGTGAGGCAACAGAAGTACATAAAATAAAAGTGAAACTAAACATGCCTGGCGAAAATGGGAGGGGTTTAGTTTTAATCTTTGCCCCTCTCTCCTTCATGGCTCCCTCAACTGCTGTAACATATTCCCAATGAAACATTCGACTTTGTAGGCACCTGGCAGCACAATTCTTACTAAAATAAATGCCCTCATTAAAAAAAAAATATATTTTTTTTTTTTTTTTTTTTATTACTGACAGGCAGGCGCCCCTCACTGCAAGGCGCCTGTAGGCACATGCCTACTGTGCCTAATGGGAAATCCGGCCCTGGGCCTAGTTATCAAGTCCTCAACCTCAAATACGCTGGAATTCTGCAGCGTATTTGTGGCGAGGCTGATTCGCCTTATTTATCAAAGGCTAGAGACCGGCAAAAGTAGAATTTTGTGACGTAAACTTCGATCCGCCGGACTCAGTCCGACACAGATTGATTCTTACGTCACTACAGGAGTCGGCACAATCTGACTACTTTTGCTAGTTATCAAAAAACTAGCAGGTACGCTCAGCACTTTTCCGGCCCAGCGTACCTGGTTTTCAAACAGCCACCCTGCAGGCGGCGGATCCCATAGGAATCAATGGGAGTCTGACCATAGCAAAAGTACAAGTTCGCTGCTGCCAGATATCCCATTGATTTCTATGGGAACTGTCTTCACCTAACACCCTAACATGTACCCTGAGTCTAAACACCACTAATCTGTCCCCCCCACACCGCAGCCACTAAATAAAGTTATTACCCCCTAAACCGCCACTCCCGGAGCCCACCGCAAGCTACTCTATACATATTAACCCCTAAACCGCCGCTCCCTGACCCCGCCGCAACTATAATAAATGTATTAACCCCTAAACCGCCGCTCCCGGAGCCCACCGCCACCTACATTATACCTAGTAACCCCTATCCTGCCCCCCCTATACCGCCGCCCTCTATAATAAAGTTATTAACCCATATCCTGCCGATCCTGCACCTCGCCGCAACTAAATAAATAGTTTAACCCATAAACCGCCGCTCCCGGACCCTGCCGCAACCTATATTAAATTTATTAACCCCTAATCTGCCCCCCCCTACACCGTCGCCACCTATAATACATTTATTAACCCCTATCCTGCCCACCACTACACCGCCGCAACTGTAATACATTTATTAACCCCTAAACCTAAGTCTAACACTAACCCTAACACCCCCTAACTTAAATATTAATTAAATAAATCTAAATAATATTTCTATTATGAACTAAATTAATCCTATTTAAAACTAAATACTTACCTTTAAAATAAACCCTAATATAGCTACAATATAAATAATAATTATATTGTAGCTATCTTAGGATTTATTTATATTTTACAGGCATCTTTCAATTTATTTTACCTAGGTAAAATAGCTATTAAATAGTTATTAACTATTTAATAGCTTACCTAGCTAAAATAAAGAGAAATTTACCTGTAAAATAAAAACTAACCTAAGTTACAATTAAACCTAAATTATTCCTATTTAAAACTAAATACTTACCTGTAAAATAAACCCTAAGATAGCTACAATGTAATTAATAATTACATTGTAGCTATTTTAGGAATTATATTTATTTTACAGGTAACTTTGTATTTATTTTAGCTAGTTAGAATAGTTATTAAATAGTTATAAACTATTTAATAACTACCTAGCTAAAAGAAATACAAAATTACCTGTAAAATAAATCCTAACCTAAGTTACAATTAAAAATTAAACACTACACTATCATTAAATAAATTAAATAAATTAACTACAAATAACTACAATTAAATACAATTACATAAACTAACTAAAGTACAAAAAAAAGCTAAGTTACAAAAAATAAAAAAAATAGGTTACAAACATTTAAAAGATATTACAACAATTTTAAGCTAATTACACCTAATCTAAGCCCCCTAATAAAATAACAAACCCCCCAAAATAAAAAAATGTCCTACCCTATTCTAAATTAAAAAAGTTCAAAGCTCTTTTACCTTACCAGCCTTTAAAAGGGCCTTTTGTGGGGCATGCCCCAAAGAATTCAGCTCTTTTGCCTGTAAAAGAAAAATACAACCCCCCCAACATTAAAACCCACCACCCACATACCCCTAATCTAACCCAAACCCCCCTTAAAATAACCTAACACTAATCCCCTGAAGATCATCCTACCTTGAGTCGTCTTCACTCAGCCGAGTAGCGATGGAACCGAAGAGGAGATCCGGAGCGGCAGAAGTCATCATCCAAGGGACGCTGAAGAAATCTTCCATCCGATGAAGTGATCCTCCAGTCGGCGCTGAAGAAGTCTTCCATCCGGGCGATGTCATCTTCCAAGAGGCGCTGAAGAAGTCTTCTATCAGGGCAATGTCATCTTCCAAGCGGGTTCTTCAATCTTCATCCCGCTAACGCGGAACATCCTTTTTTACCGACGGACTACCGACGAATGAAGGCTCCTTTAAGGGACGTCATCCAAGATGGCATCCCTTCAATTCTGATTGGCTGATAGGATTCTATCAGCCAATCGGAATTAAGGTAGGAAAAATCTGATTGGCTGATTGAATCAGCAAATCAGATTCAAGTTCAATCCGATTGGCTGATCCAATCAGCCAATCAGATTGAGCTCGCATTCTATTGGCTGATCGGAACAGCCCTTTTAAGGGCTGGTAAGGTAAAAGAGCTTTGAACTTTTTAAATTTAGAATAGGGTAGGGCATTTTTTTATTTTGGGGGGGTTTGTTATTTTATTAGAGGGCTTAGATTATGTGTAAGTAGCTTAAAATTGTAATATTTTTAAAATGTTTGTAACTTATTTTTTTAATTTTTTGTAACTTAGCTTTTTTATTTTTTGTACTTTAGTTAGTTTATGTAATTGTATTTAATTGTAGTTATTTGTAGTTAATTTATTTAATGATAGTGTAGTGTTAGGTTTAATTGTAACTTATGTTAGGATTTATTTTACAGGTAATTTTGTATTTCTTTTAGCTAGGTAGTTATTAAATAGTTAATAACTATTTAATAACTATTCTAACTAGCTAAAATAAATACAAAGTTACCTGTAAAATAAATATAAATCCTAAGATAGCTACAATGTAATTATTAATTACATTGTAGCTATCTTAGGGTTTATTTTACAGGTAAGTATTTAGTTTTAAATAGGAATAATTTATTTAAGTATAGTGTAGTGTTAGGTGTAATTGTAACTTAGGTTAGTTTTTATTTTACAGGTTAATTTCTCTTTATTTTATCTAGGTAAGCTATTAAATAGTTAATAACTATTTAATAGCTATTGTACCTAGTTAAAATAAATTGAAATTTGCCTGTAAAATAAAAATAAATCCTAAGATAGCTACAATATAATTATTATTTATATTGTAGCTATATTAGGGTTTATTTTAAAGGTAAGTATTTAGTTTTAAATAGGATTAATTTAGTTCATAATAGAAATATTATTTAGATTTATTTAATTAATATTTAAGTTAGGGGGTGTTAGGGTTAGTGTTAGACTTAGGTTTAGGGGTTAATAATTTTATTACAGTTGCGGCGGTGTAGTGGGGGGCAGGATAGGGGTTAATAAATTTAATATAGGTGGCGACGGTGTAGGGGGGGCAGGATAGGGGTTAATAAATTTAATATATGTTGCGGGGGGTCAGGGAGCGGCGGTTTAGGGGTTAAACTATTTATTTAGTTGCGGCGAGGTGCGGGATCAGCAGGATAGGGGTTAATAACTTTATTATAGAGGGCGACGGTAAAAGGGGGGCAGGATAGGGGTTACTAGGTATAATGTTTCTTACACAAGAACAATTGCAGCACTAGGGCTTTTTCCCTGTTATTATATAATTGCAAACTCAATGCTTATTTATCAATAAAGCCTTAATTATATGGGGAACGGTGCTAAATGCATAAACAATTATACTCCTGAAAACTAGTTTTCAGGAGTTACTAGGTATAATGTAGGTGGCAGCGGTGTCCAGGAGCGGTGGTTTAGGGGTTAATACATTTATAAGAGTTGCGGCGGGGTCTAGGAGCGGCGGTTTAGGGGTTAATGCATTTATAAGAGTTGCGGCGGGGTCTAGGAGTGGCGGTTTAGGGGTTAGTAACTTTATTGAGTTGCGGGGGGCTCCGGGGACGCCGGTATAGGGGGTAGAACAGTGTAGTTAGTGTGAGTACTTAGTGACAGGCTAGCAAGAAAGCTGTAAAAAAGCCGAAGAGCAGCGAGATCGGATGATTGATAACTCTCACAGTCTGCTGCTCATCGCCCCGTACTTGGTGCGCGGCTTTTTGTCAGATATTTTGATAATTTAGGCGAAATTTTGCAGGTCCGCGGCGGCGATGTGAGGCGAGCTTAGGCGGGCGTATTGGGCCGGTGAAGGCAGGAAAAGTAGACACGTTGATAACTACCTCCCATCTTCTGTATTAGAGGATTTTATTATTGCACAGTTTCATGCACCCCCTGCAAAGGATTTAAGCACATAGTTAAAGTCAGCTGCAGAGCAGCAATGCTCTACTGGGACCTAACAACATATCTGCTGAGCCAATGACAGGAGACATATGTGTGTCTGCATTTAAAATTATTCTGAAATGCCAGAAGAGGCAGGAATGTGGAAAAGTGAATATTTGTTGCTCCACTTAGAAGGTACTTTAGAGTGCCAAGGGTTTTCCTCCCCAGATGTGCAGTAGAAACCCTCTCATACAGGGATATTATATGGATGTTCTGGCTCCACTGAGAGTCTATTCTGACTTTTTAATAACGTTGCTCTGTAGCCTTTCCCACAGAATGAATGTGAGTATTTGCATCAATCATACTTTTTAAAATTATGATCTGATAGTTGACTTTCACATTCAGCATGAAACAAATGTGATCCAGCTACTCGGGAGACATGAGGATTGTAACTGTTTCCTTCATGGGAATAAATTAGAAGCTTTTATTTTGCATTACCAAGTCCCATTAAGTCAAGTAGCACCACCCTCCTAGTCAGTGAGATCATGGCTGTGAAATTGTCAGTAATGGACAATTAGTCAGCAGAAAACTATAATTATACTGAACATATTGCTAAGGTTTCTTTCTTTAGAAGTTTTGCTAAGATTCTTCTGACTTATTAATAAGGGCAGAAATGACTTGGGAAATGAACTATCATTCTCTCCAGGGTGCTTTGTCAATGGCACCAACAGGGACTTATGGACTGAAGTAAAACTGTCTTCTCTGCTTTCCTTTCTGCACATCATTATAGATTCCTGTTACATAGTTAGATCTAAGATAAACATGAAGGCAATGTTTAGCAAACATAACTACAATCCATATGTCCATATCTATCTGTCTGTCTTTATTTATAACTCTAATATATATGTGTGTGTATGTGTATATATATATATATATATATATATATATATATATATATATATACAGTATCTCACAAAAGTGAGTTCACCCCTCACATTTTTGTAAATATTTTATTATATCTTTTCATGTGACAACACTGAAGAAATAAGACAATGTAAAGTAGTGAGTGTACAGCCTGTATAACAGTGTAAATTTGCTGTCCCCTTCAAATAACTCAACACACAGCCATTAATGTCTAAACCGTTGGCAACAAAAGTGAGTACACCCCTAAGTGGAAATGTCCAAATTAGGCCAAAAGTGTCAATATTTTGTGTGGTCACCATTATTTTCCAGCACTGCCTTAACCCTCTTGGGCATGGAGTACACCAGAGCTTCACAGGTTGCCATTGGAGTCCTCTTCCACTCCTCCATGACAACATCACAGAGCTGGGGAATGTTAGAGACCTTGCGCTCTCCCACCTTCCGTTTGAGGATGCCCCACAGATGCTCAATATGGTTTAGGTCTGGAGACATCCTTGGCCTTTAACCTCAGCTTCTTTAGCAAGGCCGTGGTCGTCTTGGAGGTGTGTTTGGGGTCATTATCATGTTGGAATACTGCCCTGCGGTCCAGTCTCCAAAGGGAGGAGATCATGCTCTGCTTCAGTATGTCACAGTGCATGTTGGAATTCATGGTTCCCTCAATGAACTGTAGCTCCCCAGTGCCGGCAGCACTCATGCAGGCCCAGACCATAACACTCCCACCACCATGCTTGACTGACACACTTGTCTTTGTAATCTCACCTGGTTACCATGACACACACATGACATGATCTGAACCAAATAATTTTATCTTGGTCTCATCGGACCACAGGGCACGGTTCCAGTAATCCATGTCCTTAGTCTGCTTGTCTTCAGCAAACTGTTTGCAGGCTTTCTTGTGCATCACCTTTAGAAGAGGCTTCCTTCTGGGACGACAATCATACAGACTAATTTGATTCAGTGTGTGGCATATGGTCTGAGCACTAACAGGCAGACCCCCACCACTTCAAACTCTGTAGCAATGCTGGCAGCACTTATACATCTATTTCCCAAAGACAACCTCTAGATATGACGCGGAGCACGTGCACTCAACTTCTTTGGTCGACCATGGCGAGGCCTGTTCTGAGTGGAACCTGTCCTGTGAAACCGCTGTATGGTCTTGCCCACCGTGCTGCAACTCAGTTTCAGGGTTTTGACATTCTTCTTATAGCCTAGGCCATCTTTATGTAGAGCAACAATGATTTTTTTCAGATTCTCAGAGAGTTCTTTGCCATGAAGTGCCATGTTGAACTTCCAGTGACCAGTATGAGAGAGTGTGAGAGTGTTAACACCAAATTTAACACACCTGCTCCCCATTCACACCTGAGACCTGACACTAACGAGTCACATGACACCGGGGAGGGAAAATGGCTAAATGGGCCAATTTTGGATATTTCCACTAAGGGGTGTACTCACATTTGTTGCCAACGGTTTAGACATTAATGGCTGTGTGTTGAGTTATTTTGAGGGGACAGCAACTTTACAGGCTGTACACTCACTACTTTACATTGTAGCAAAGTGTCATTTCTTCAGTGTTGTCACATGAAAAGATATAATAAAATATTTACACAAATGTGAGGGGTGTACTCACTTTTGTGAGATACTGTGTATATATATATATATATATATATATATATATATATATATATATATATAAATATATATATATATATATATATATATATTTATATATACAGTATATAAATTAATATATCATTAGTATATTAGGGTCAGATTACAAGTGATGCTCTAATGATAGCACAGGTCTCGATACGCAACATTAAAGCACAACTTAATATTACAAATCCATGGTAAATCGTATTTACCAGAGAAGGGTTAGTGTAGACAACATCGCTGTATCGCAACCTATACTTTCAATGGAGATCGCAAACGTGCTAACTTGCTCTCATATTTAAAGTTGAAAGATATAGGTTGCGCTAGAACAAAATGCCGAAACTGCACTAGAGCTCGACTTGAAGTAAAGTGTAAGGGTTAAAAAAAAAATCAAAAGGAAAAGATTGGTGTTAAAGATATCAACACTCTGTATCTCTAAAAAGCTTACCCAAAAGGTTGGAATATCTCCTAAAACCAACCCAAATTGAAAAATGCAAAGGGTATTGATTGGGTAGCGCTAATAAAAGCTTAGAGAAAACAAAATATTAATATTAATACAGGGAGTGCAGAATTATTAGGCAAGTTGTATTTTTGAGGATTAATTTTATTATTGAACAACAACCATGTTCTCAATGAACCCAAAAAACTCATTAATATCAAAGCTGAATAGTTTTGGAAGTAGTTTTTAGTTTGTTTTTAGATATAGCTATTTTAGGGGGATATCTCTGTGTGCAGGTGACTATTACTGTGCATAATTATTAGGCAACTTAACAAAAAACAAATATATACCATTTCAATTATTTATTTTTACCAGTGAAACCAATATAACATCTCAACATTCACAAATATAAATTTCTGACATTCAAAAACAAAACAAAAACAAATCAGTGACCAACCAGTGACCACCTTTCTTTGCAAGGACACTCAAAAGCCTGCCATCCATGGATTCTGTCAGTGTTTTGATCTGTTCACCATCAACATTGCGTGCAGCAGCAACCAAAGCCTCCCAGACACTGTTCAGAGAGGTGTACTCCTTGTAAATCTCACATTTGATGATGGACCACAGGTTCTCAATGGGGTTCAGATCAGGTGAACAAGGAGGCCATGTCATTAGATTTTCTTCTTTTATACCCTTTCTTGCCAGCCACGCTGTGGAGTACTTGGACGCGTGTGATGGAGCATTGTCCTGCATGAAAATCATGTTTTTCTTGAAGGATGCAGACTTCTTCCTGTACCACTTCTTGAAGAAGGTGTCTTCCAGAAACTGGCAGTAGGACTGGGAGTTGAGCTTGACTCCATCCTCAACCCGAAAAGGCCCCACAAGCTCATCTTTGATGATACCAGCCCAAACCAGTACTCCACCTCCACCTTGCTGGCGTCTGAGTCGGACTGGAGCTCTCTGCCCTTTACCAATCCAGCCACGGGCCCATCCATCTGGCCCATCAAGACTCACTCTCATTTCATCAGTCCATAAAACCTTAGAAAAATCAGTCTTGAGATATTTCTTGGCCCAGTCTTGACGTTTCAGCTTGTGTGTCTTGTTCAGTGGTGGTCGTCTTTCAGCCTTTCTTACCTTGGCCATGTCTCTGAGTATTGCACACCTTGTGCTTTTGGGCACTCCTGTGATGTTGCAGCTCTGAAATATGGCCAAACTGGTGGCAAGTGGCATCTTGGCAGCTGCACGCTTGACTTTTCTCAGTTCATGGGCAGTTATTTTGCGCCTTGGTTTTTCCACACGCTTCTTGCGACCCTGTTGACTATTTTGAATGAAACGCTTGATTGTTCGATGATCACACTTCAGAAGCTTTGCAATTTTAAGAGTGCTGCATCCCTCTGCAAGATATCTCACTATTTTTGACTTTTCTGAGCCTGTCAAGTCCTTCTTTTGACCCATTTTGCCAAAGGAAAGGAAGTTGCCTAATAATTATGCACACCTGATATAGGGTGTTGATGTCATTAGACCACACCCCTTCTCATTACAGAGATGCACATCACCTAATATGCTTAATTGGTAGTAGGCTTTCGAGCCTATACAGCTTGGAGTAAGACAACATGCATAAAGAGGATGATGTGGTCAAAATACTCATTTGCCTAATAATTCTGCACTCCCTGTAAAGCTTGATCATGTGATTCTAATATAAATGTGCAAATAGCATCAGGCAATATATATGCTAGTATGTCATGTGGTAAATTTACAATCCTATCTAAAAGATTCAACACATTTCCTTAATTCTATTAAAAATCTCATTTGGCAAGATAACTATATCTTCGTCACATGCGACGTTAACTCACTTTATACCAACATTTCACATAAACTAGGTCTAACAGCAGTAAAAATATATCTGGATAAAGACGATAAACTTCCAATAATACAAAATAAATTTATTTTAGAATGTATAGAATTTATTTTATCTAACAATAGCTTTTTGTTCAATGATGAGATCTTTTTGCAAATTAAGGGTACTGCAATGGGCACAAGGTTCGCCCCCAGTTATGCCAACTTGTTCATGGGCCATTTTGAAGACATCTATATTAATGACTGCCCATGGGGGGCGAACCTTGTGCACTATTGCAGATACATTGACGATATCTTCATAGTATGGAAGGGAGATATCGAACTATTAGATGCATTTATGACTGATATAAATACAAACGACATGGGTATATCTTTTACCCATGAATACAGCAGCAATAAAATTCACTTTCTCGACATTGAGATTGAGATTATCAATAATCAAATACAGACTAGAACACACTTCAAAGATATAGATGCTAATAACTATATACATTTTGAAAGTTGTCACCTAGCACAATGGAAATCTAACATCCCCAAAAGTCAATTCATGAGGATTAAGAAAAACTGTTCCTCTTCTGACAGTTACCAATTGCAATCTCAAATTCTCACGAACAGGTTTATAGAAAAAGGATATGATCCATATACCATTAAAAAGACCCAAAATGAATTAGCCATCATAGATAGGGACACACTACTAACAACTAAGACAATGAAAAAAATAAAAATGGCAATAAAAATCCTGATGACCTCTTTATACCTTTTATAACGGATTTTAGTTCACAACACTTAGAGATCAAGAAAATTTTAAAAAGACACTGGCACCTTTTAAAACAAGACCATGTCTTAGGTCACAATATAAAAAAACAACCTGATATTATTTTTCGTAAGGCAAGAAACTTAAAAACGATACTTTCACCAAGTGAATTTAAAAAGGATAAACAGATATCTTATAGAGACCTTCTAGGCAAACAATTGAGTGGATATTACCCATGCATCACTTGAAAGTCCTGTCAGCATAGTACAAAGCTTAAAAGAACTTAAATCTCCCAATACTAAATACTACACTAAAATAAAAGAAGTTATTAGATGTACAGATAAGAACATCATCTATTGTATACAGTGCTCTTGCAAACTTTTCTATTTTGGACAAACTAGCAGAATGCTAAAAGATAGGATTCGTGAACATCTTTTGAAGATAGAACATGAAGCTTCAGATACCAAACTCTATTCTCACTTCAAAGAAGTTCACCAAGGAAATTTAAAACACTTTAAATTTTGGGGAATAAAAAAACTCACTTTAAATAAAAGGGGTGGTAATATGAATACACTGCTCATGAAAAAAGAAGCAGAATTCATATTCCACTATAACACATTACATCCATATGGTCTTAATTCTGAATTGGATCTCAATTC
The DNA here is from genome assembly GCF_027579735.1 of Bombina bombina. Taxonomy (NCBI): domain Eukaryota; kingdom Metazoa; phylum Chordata; class Amphibia; order Anura; family Bombinatoridae; genus Bombina; species Bombina bombina. The sequence goes on along the minus strand of NC_069499.1, from coordinate 1,226,769,476 downwards.
CCTCATTTAAAATATTCAAAATATCAACTACATTTTAAGATAGAATAATTCAAGTGTAATCATATATATATAGATATTTACAATTCTGATTACAATTAGTTCACTCTGAGGATCATGTCCCTCCAAGGTAAAGATTCGATAGTCCAAATAGATTAAATTTTTTATTTATCTTATACATCTGTTATTATTATTAATTTTTATTAATTCTTATTATTATTAATTTATTACATATGAATTTTTTTTTATATACACCTTGATTTTCATACATTCTGACATCACTCACATATTCAAATTCATTTATAATTCACATCTATATATAATTTCACATTCCCATCCTTTCATTTGGATTTTCTAACTAACCTTCACATTCTATGGTGAACCCTTAACACTATAATAATTCTATATACATAATCTAAATTGCATCAAATAAGACTCTATATTAAATAAGACTCGTTACCAGCTATGATATATATCTTTCTTTTGGGATTTCTAACTAACTTTCACATTTTATGGTGAACCCTTAACACTATAATAACTCTGTATATATAATCTATATCACATTAAATAATGACTCTATATTAAATATGACTCACTATCAGCTATGATATAAATCTCAGATATGATAGATTTAATAAGGAAAAACACATTTTTTTTCTCTATAAATTTTTTCTCTTAAATACCCATTCATATTAAAAAATAAATTTTAGTTATAATCTCACTAACAGGACTTTTTTTTTCCTGATAAAATTTTTTCTGATAAATCTAACTTCAACTTTTATAGTAGAATTTTCACTCAAAAATGTATGAAATAAAATTCTACCAACAAGACTTCTTTTTCCTGCTAAATACAGCTATTTTATAACAAAAAGTATTTTTATTTTAACCCGTTCTTTAGTTTAATACTTTCACTTTAGGTCAAGAGAATAAATGGGCCCAACTATATAGATTCCCTATTTATGCACTTTGATACATATCTAGAAACACTGTTACAGATGTTAATATTTTACACACGAGTACGCAAAAGTATATATACTATAAAGTATATATATATACTATAAAGAAACGATTTACGATATACCTCTAAACTGCTTAAGATAAAATGACAAACACACTAAGCTTAGCCAAGATGTACTTTATTTTTGAAAAATGTTTGAATATACAATCTATTAACGTCTGTAATAAAGTTCACAAATGTAACAGCTGATTCCCGATTAAAACACACCTAGTGGGAGTCAATAACCAGCCTATAAGGATCAACATGAGGATATTTAAATTTGTACCATACTACAATGAGCATCTTGATAAAGGCCTACTGGGCTGAAACGCGTAGATTTGCTCATTTGTACACTCTCTGTGTTAATTTTGGTTATAGTAGGTGAGGTGCATCAAAGCCGTTAGGATATCAAAAAGCGGAATATATATGCTTAATTCCTCACCCAGGATCTATACACCAACTTCTCACGCATACCTTATCACTGCATTTAGCCACATCAAGTTTTTGGCAACATTTCTAATTTACACAGTGATTCAGTCTGTGGCCTCCAACACCAGAACAGGTAATAGGACCTGTAGGTACAGCCCGTAAGGAGATTGCGGCTGCCAGCAAATACCTCAGTCCCAGGACCTACCTACATCATTTCAAAAGCACCACAAACTACACCTCGATGCCGCTGAATTTGGCAACTTTACCACTCTGAAGTTTACAGTTGCTTCTTTCCGTTCTACACCGCATTGGATACCTCCAATTCAGAGCTCTGCATTAAACATCTTTACCAAACGGGACTTCAAAATAACAAAGGACGGTAATCCCAAATACAAATGAGTTTACAATGTTACCGTAACTTTGTAAGTGAACTGTTTTCCTCCTTTGTGGCTTAACTGCAATTAACTAAGTTACGATTATTTATCAATTCATATGTCCACATGTATTGCTTGTTTTTAACTTGATGTTTTTTATTGAAATCTAATCAGTATATTTGGTGCCGGCACCCTTTGTGTGTATATACATATATTTTTTATTTCTTATCTGCTTCAGTTATTAAATTTATAAAGTTTTAAATATCAATTCATCTAGTTTTTATTAGTCATAAAGTTTTATATATCGATTCATCTAGTTTTTATTAGTCATTAAATACAAATATAAACTCATTCCAATTGTTTATGTGTAACACTATATTGTTTATGTGTAACACTATACCTTACAAATAGTTAACACGGTATCCAGCACTTGTCATACACAATCATTCTTTATTTAACAGTACCTCATTTGACATTACCTTTTTTCCTATCCAACAATCAGTCACACCTCTCTTATACCCATTTAGTGTCTTTAGAGGTTTACTAACACTAAGATATTGCAACCACATTACACACTGGCATATATATTGCTTGATCCTATTTGCACATTTATATTAGAATCACATGATCAAGCTTTATTAATATTAATATTTTGTTTTCTCTAAGCTTTTATTAGTGCTACCCAATCAATACCCTTTGCATCAAAAACATATTAAAATGAACTATTACACTTATATATACACATTTTAATATATATTTAAAATAAAAATAACATTTCTTCTAGTAAAGAAGATAGGAATGTGAAGTATTCCTAACGTAGTAGTTGATCTATGCAGTGTTGGTTTAGTGCATGAGTGATAACTAATAGGCATTTCTTCCATGCGCTCCATAGAAGTCTATGGGGAGAAGGTGTTAGCTCGGTCCCGGTATCCAAAGTCCTGAAGTTAGCCCGACTGAGTCTTTTGTTTGTTCCCTAACTTTTTACTTTCAATCTGTAATATGCAGGGTACTCCGTCCCGCACACATTTTTTTATTTCAGCGAAGTTAATCCGCAAGTGGTTAGAAAATGAGGGCACTACTTGTAATCTGGCCCTAAAATTTTAATGTCCCTTTAAAGGGACGTTAAATCACTTGAAAATGATGAAGCATAACTGTAAAAACCTGACCAAAAAATATCACCTAAACATTTCAATGTAAAAAAAGAAGATATTTTACCTCAAAACTTCTTCAGCTCACAGTACTAGTGAGTAGCTTTCAGTAGTGAATAGTTATTCTTCAGCTACTATCAGCTGCTTGTTAAAAATAAAAGAAAACACAACATGCAATCAGCTTTATCAGTGCAATTTTCTGTACTGTGATCTCATAAGATTTCACTGTAAACGTCCTTAAACTGAGAGGGAAATAACATGACTGTGTCTGCACATGCCATCTGCACACCCCTTTGCAATCATGGGACTAGCATCCTTATTATCTGCTTAAAGTCCTTTTACAATATGATGTGGCTACTGAGAAAATTTTTAGGTAAAATATAAAATATATATAAAATATCTTTTTTTACATAGAGATGTTCAGGTTATATTTTCTAGTCTTTTTACAGTTATGCTGCATCACTTTCAAGTGCTTCAACATTTGGGTATCTGTCCCTTTACGGCCACAGATATAAACTTTCAATAAAACAGCTTTGATATAAACTTTTTAATGCATGTTTTAGCGCTATTTTTTTTATAATTGTTTTTTTTTTTTAAGAGATTTAGGTCCCTTTAAGTAAGCTGCAATTTGTCTGACCCAGCTACGTAATATTCCATAATGCAAAGAGCCAGTGCACAAACTCAGTTACAGCTAGTCCTTAGTTGATCACAATCAAGGGGTCGATCCGATAAAAATCGTCGCCCGCAAAAGCTGGTGACGCCAATATTTGCGCAGGTTTGGTATCCTATATATGGCGTAACCTAGAAGTTACGCGCGTATATTTCTGCCGTCGCCCGTAGTTTTTTGGGCCATAGGCAGGTATACCAAACCAGCGCAGTTTGGTATCCAATATACAGCGTAAGGACTTTCATGGCGAAAATGTAGAAATCTTACTCCATTTTCACCTCGCCACAAAAAGCAGCCGTAAGAAGCCTTATGCTGACTATTGGAGCCCCGTAACTCCCTAAACTAGCTGCTAAATAAAACCTAACACCTAACGCATGCGCAATGTCTATCTACCTGTCAACCGCGATCCCCCGCCGCAATCCCTAATAAAGTATTTAACCCCTAAACCGCCGCCATCTACATAAACTAACCCCCTACTGTGAGCCCCTAAAACCGCCACCATCTAACTGATCTATCCCCTAATGTGAGCCCCTAAAACCGCCACCATCTACCTGATCTATCCCCTAATCTGACCCCTTACACCGCCGCCAGCTATATTAATATTATTAACCAAAAGAAACACAAAAGGTGAGAGTTGCACACTAATAAGTAATTAACTAGAGAACAGGTGCTTCCTAGAAAGATACATATGAGAACAACATAGAAAAGGAAGTGGGGATTTCACAATAAGAAATTCCCAAAAGTCTAGGTAAATCCAGCACAACTGTAAAATTGAATAAAAGCGCTACAAAAAGCTTGTATGTCAAAAACAATGTAAATATTTATTAAACAAATGCACAATACACACATTCACATTCATACAGGGGATCCCACACAAAGCAGTATTAATGAAGTACTGGCCAAAAAATTATTATCTGGTGCACCAGGGGAAATAGACCAAAAACAGTCCATTTAAACCTTGCAGGTATTTGTAATCCAATAAGTGCAGCGTTAATGCAAGAAATGGATGCAGTTATACAGTCCCCGGTGTATAAAAACCAGTTACTTCAGACTTGAACCCCCAGAGTTACTGAGTCGGTTGGTGCTTAAAAGACATAGCATAGGAGGAGCAATAAAAACACGCGTCTTTATTCACAGGTGCTGTATTCCTTTAAGACAGTGATATTCGGTGTACAGATTCGTATAACATATTCTACCTGTATTTGTTCACGCGGTCGCTCCTCCTAGCTGCCTTGTACATGGAGTGTCCAGACATCAGGGGTAAGTCACGATGAGCAGGGGATCTGCTGTAAGGGCTGCCAAGCACGACGAGTCCAAATGCTCGTTTCGCTCCTTCAGTCAGTGCAGCATGGAGCTTCTTCCAGGTGCTAACGACACCTTGATTACCTGCCTTTTTATTGGATACCGGTTTCCAGAGTCCTTTCAATTTGATGAAATTTATGTCAATCACAATTAGCCGTTGTTGCAATGTCTTTGCAATTGTTACTTTTAAAATACAGCTAAATTAAGGGCTTCACAAGTAACCAAGGTGAGGTATTCAATAGCAGAAGTTGGTTGTATACAATTAAATGATTCAAATACTCACTCACACACACATCCGCAACAACTCATATATACAAAATATGCTAAAAACAGTTTTATTTTAATACACCATTGTGCAATATTTAAAAGACAATACTTAATTATAATGTTATGTGTGTCAAATTATTCTAACAGCAAATAAGTGCATTTTAGCTCATCATAGTAGTATATATTTACACTTTTGATTTATTTTATTAATTTTGAGAACCCACTATCCATACACATATGGAAATAAAAGGAGATGTGCAGATAAAGTAAGGTATAAGGAATTAGCCTAAAAAGGAAGCAAATTCCAATTTTTCATTTAAGCCATTAGGAGATAGAGTGTTTAGTTTGTACATCCATCTTGTTTCTTTTTGTAAAAGAATTTTATCAATGTCCCCCCCGCGCATGCTCAGTTTGACTGATTCTATTCCAATGAAGTGAAGTTCGTCAATTTTTGATTCGTGAAATTGAGCAAAATGTCTCGCCACTGGGCTGTCAATATTGAAGTCCTTTATATCGTCTCTATGTTCTGTAATGCGGGAGCGTAATTCTCTAAAAGTTTTACCCACATAAAAGCATTTACACGAGCAATAGAGAAGATATATGACTCCTTTTGTGGAACAATTAATAAAAGAATTGATTTTATATGTGACACCTGTATTCGTGCTAAAAGTCTTAGTTTTCTGCACGAATTGACAGCAGACACAGTGATTACAGGGGGAACTGCCGACTATTTTTTGGGCATTGCGTTCTAACCAGTTAGATGTAGGCACTTTGTTAAATTCACTCTTAACAAGGAGATCTTTCAAATTGTTAGGTCTCCTTGCTGTCATTAGGGGATAGTCCCCCACATGTTGATGTAATGTAGAGTCATTAGTCAGCAAATGCCAGTTATTGTTAAGAATACTTTTAACTTTACTCCAATGGGCATTATATTTAGTAATAAATCTGATTTTAGTGTCTTCCACATTCTCACTTTTGGTATTATTTTTGTACAGAAGATCTTTTCTTTGATGCTGAGATGCTTTATAGAGTGCTCTTTTTACACATCTTTTTGAATAGCCTCTCTCAAGGAAACGAGTCGCCATATCTTTGGCCTGTTGTTTAAAGGTTTGATCTCCAGAGCAAATTCCAAATTATCGGATGAACGTTGGTCTACTGATATTAATGAAGCCTTTACAATGACTGGAGATGTGCAGATAGAGGGAGACGATGAGGCCATACATGATGTTGTTTCTGCATTCAAATTGTACAAGAAAAAATTGACAAAACAAATAAAAATTAAATGGGAACATCAAAGTCTTACTAACTATTTAAAGATGGAGATAATTCCAAGAGGTCTGAGAATCCGCCTAGACCCCGGCATTAACTTGCGAGGTGTAGATGCGGATAATGAATTTATAGCTAAATGGAATGAAATATTAACAAAATGCTCACTTGATCTGATTGCATTAATAATAGAGGAAGATGGTAAAAAACTGGAAAAATGTAAAAAAGATGTGGATGATGTGTACGAATGTTTGCACAAATTTGAAAATGACACATCATTTGAGAAATTAAATAAAGAGACACAAAAACTTATAGAAAAATTACAAGGGGAATTAAAAACACGTAAGAGGAGGAAATTAATAAGAGATCAGGAAGACTATAGGAGAAATAAAATCTATATATATAGGAATAGAATTAACACAAGAAATTACTATGATTCAGGTACAGATAATTCTGATATGGATTCTGATGGTGAAAATAAAAATAATGATTCAAATAACCAACGTATGCACCCTTTAGGGGTAGGACTAGACGAGGTGGGAGGAGGAGGCACGGGAGGGCAATCCCAAGAGAGGAGAGAAGGAAGAGGGAGGGGGAACAGACGACATCAGGGACAATATATGATGACCAGAAATCGTATGAGATACAACTAGAAGAGGAAAGTGACTCACTTCTAGGCCCACACCCCTCTCATAAAATGGGTATTGTCAACCTTTCCTCATTCCCCCTAAATCGCAAACATATAAAGGTACTGGAAAAGGGACTTAGTTTTTGCCCTTCTAATAGTCTAGATCTATTTGAGGTCACCAAGGACTTACATCTTTTTGCGAGAAAACTCGCTTTAAAAAAGATAATGACGCCAAAAATACAAGTAGATCTGGCCTGTAGAAAAGAGAGAGATACTCTGGATTGTCTGGAGACTCTTCTCTACGAACAGAGTAATGAAATTACAGATATCCTTCCAAAAACAGATTTAAAGAAAAAATCTACTTACATGCCCTCTTTTTCTTCCATTCCAAATATTTCGGTTTTTGTTCAAAATGTCTCCCAGGAGTTGACACAAATTCAAACCACAAAGATTGTCAATGATAATCTTACTAAATCTGAACGTAGAGCCCTTAAAGAACTGATTAATCATCAGGAATTGGTCATAAAACCGGCCGACAAGGGGGGTAATGTTGTCATTCTTACTCAAGAATACTACATCAAAGAGGCAATGCGGCAATTACTTGATGAAACACAATATGCCAAATCTTCTTTTGAAGAATTTCATAGATCTCACAATGAACTTCTTTTTTTACTAAATGAAGCACGTAGAAATAATTTGATTACAAGCCAAGAGTTTGGCTTCCTGTATAGTCACAAACCAAAAACACCAGTTTTCTACTGGATACCAAAGTTACATAAATCCATTAAAAATCCACCTGGACGCCCCATCATCTCTGGAATGGGGGGCCCCACTGAAGGAATAAGTAACTATGTTGATAGGTTTTTACAGCCGTTTGTAAATGACTTACGTACCTTTGTCCAAGATTCAACAGATGTTATTAAAAAACTCGATGGAATCAATGTTTCTGACAAGACCATTTTGGTCTCGTTGGATGTTGAATCCTTATATTCTTCAATTCCCCACTCTATTGGAATTGCAACTTGTGAAAAATTTCTCAATACAAGAGGAGTGGGCTATAGCAAACATTCTAAATTTGTAAGTAAACTTTTGAAATTTGTTCTGGAAAACAATATTTTTATTTTTGATGGCAAATATTATAAACAGAAACAAGGGACAGCAATGGGGGCTACATGCGCCCCAACATATGCCTGTTTACACCTTGGTGGATGGGAAGATCAAATTGTTTTTGGTGAGCATTCTGACATAGTTGAGGCGCATGTAGCCCTCTGGATCAGATATGTGGATGATATCCTCCTGCTATGGGATGGCAGTGAGGAGGATCTACTTAAATTTGTTTCCCTCCTGAATAAGAATAATTTAAATATCTTCTTAACTTGTAGTTATGATTCTACTACCATCAATTTTTTGGACTTAAAAATTAGTAAGAACGAAGGCAAAATTGAAACAGAAGTGTTTCGAAAGCCGACTGCAACTAATTCTTTTGGGAACGAGTCATCATCCTGAAAATCTTAAGAGGGGTATTCCCTATGGGCAATTTCTGCGCCTTCGCAGAATTTGCTCTGGAGATCAAACCTTTAAACAACAGGCCAAAGATATGGCGACTCGTTTCCTTGAGAGAGGCTATTCAAAAAGATGTGTAAAAAGAGCACTCTATAAAGCATCTCAGCATCAAAGAAAAGATCTTCTGTACAAAAATAATACCAAAAGTGAGAATGTGGAAGACACTAAAATCAGATTTATTACTAAATATAATGCCCATTGGAGTAAAGTTAAAAGTATTCTTAACAATAACTGGCATTTGCTGACTAATGACTCTACATTACATCAACATGTGGGGGACTATCCCCTAATGACAGCAAGGAGACCTAACAATTTGAAAGATCTCCTTGTTAAGAGTGAATTTAACAAAGTGCCTACATCTAACTGGTTAGAACGCAATGCCCAAAAAATAGTCGGCAGTTCCCCCTGTAATCACTGTGTCTGCTGTCAATTCGTGCAGAAAACTAAGACTTTTAGCACGAATACAGGTGTCACATATAAAATCAATTCTTTTATTAATTGTTCCACAAAAGGAGTCATATATCTTCTCTATTGCTCGTGTAAATGCTTTTATGTGGGTAAAACTTTTAGAGAATTACGCTCCCGCATTACAGAACATAGAGACGATATAAAGGACTTCAATATTGACAGCCCAGTGGCGAGACATTTTGCTCAATTTCACGAATCAAAAATTGACGAACTTCACTTCATTGGAATAGAATCAGTCAAACTGAGCATGCGCGGGGGGGACATTGATAAAATTCTTTTACAAAAAGAAACAAGATGGATGTACAAACTAAACACTCTATCTCCTAATGGCTTAAATGAAAAATTGGAATTTGCTTCCTTTTTAGGCAAATTCCTTATACCTTACTTTATCTGCACATCTCCTTTTATTTCCATATGTGTATGGATAGTGGGTTCTCAAAATTAATAAAATAAATCAAAAGTGTAAATATATACTACTATGATGAGCTAAAATGCACTTATTTGCTGTTAGAATAATTTGACACACATAACATTATAATTAAGTATTGTCTTTTAAATATTGCACAATGGTGTATTAAAATAAAACTGTTTTTAGCATATTTTGTATATATGAGTTGTTGCGGATGTGTGTGTGAGTGAGTATTTGAATCATTTAATTGTATACAACCAACTTCTGCTATTGAATACCTCACCTTGGTTACTTGTGAAGCCCTTAATTTAGCTGTATTTTAAAAGTAACAATTGCAAAGACATTGCAACAACGGCTAATTGTGATTGACATAAATTTCATCAAATTGAAAGGACTCTGGAAACCGGTATCCAATAAAAAGGCAGGTAATCAAGGTGTCGTTAGCACCTGGAAGAAGCTCCATGCTGCACTGACTGAAGGAGCGAAACGAGCATTTGGACTCGTCGTGCTTGGCAGCCCTTACAGCAGATCCCCTGCTCATCGTGACTTACCCCTGATGTCTGGACACTCCATGTACAAGGCAGCTAGGAGGAGCGACCGCGTGAACAAATACAGGTAGAATATGTTATACGAATCTGTACACCGAATATCACTGTCTTAAAGGAATACAGCACCTGTGAATAAAGACGCGTGTTTTTATTGCTCCTCCTATGCTATGTCTTTTAAGCACCAACCGACTCAGTAACTCTGGGGGTTCAAGTCTGAAGTAACTGGTTTTTATACACCGGGGACTGTATAACTGCATCCATTTCTTGCATTAACGCTGCACTTATTGGATTACAAATACCTGCAAGGTTTAAATGGACTGTTTTTGGTCTATTTCCCCTGGTGCACCAGATAATAATTTTTTGGCCAGTACTTCATTAATACTGCTTTGTGTGGGATCCCCTGTATGAATGTGAATGTGTGTATTGTGCATTTGTTTAATAAATATTTACATTGTTTTTGACATACAAGCTTTTTGTAGCGCTTTTATTCAATTTTACAGTTGTGCTGGATTTACCTAGACTTTTGGGAATTTCTTATTGTGAAATCCCCACTTCCTTTTCTATGTTGTTCTAATATTATTAACCCCTAATCTAATATCCATAAAGTAATAAGCTCTATTACCAGCCCTTAAAAGGGCCTTTTGCGGGGCTTTGCCCCAAAGTTAACAGCTCTTTTGCCCTATAACCTGCCCTCCCTACACCGCCGCCACCTATATTAATGGTATTAACCACTAATGTAAGCCCCTTACACCGCCGCCATCTATATTAAAATGATTAACCCCTAATTTAATCTACCTACCCCGCCGCCAGCTATATTATCTATATTAACCCTAAGTATATTATAGTTAATATAGTTATTACATTATATATATTAACTATATTAACCCTAATTATATTAGGTTTAATATAGTTAATATAGTTACTATAGTATTTATATTAACTATATTAACTCTATCTAACCCTAACACCCCTAACTAAATTCTTATTAAATAAATCTAATTTATATTATAAACTAAAATATTCCTATTTAAATCTAAATACTTACCTATAAAATAAACCCTAAGATAGCTACAATATAATTAATAATTACATTGTAGCTATGTTAGGGTTTATATTTATTTTACAGGTAAATTGTTAATTATTTTAACTAGGTATAATAGCTATTAAATAGTTATTAACTATTTAATAGCTACCTAGTTAAAATAATTACCCAATTACCTGTAAAATAAATCCTAACCTAAGTTACAAATACACCTACACTATCAATAAATTAAACAAATATCTATCTAAAAATACAATTAAATAAACTAAACTAAATTACAAAAAAAAACAAACACTAAATTACAAAAAATTAAAAAAAGATTACAAGATTTTTAAGCTAATTACACCTATTCTAAGCCCCCTAATAAAATAATAAAGTCCCCCAAAATAAAAAAAATTCCCTACCCTATTCTAAATTAAAAAAAGTTCAAAGCTCTTTTACCTTACCAGCCCTTAAAAGGGCCTTTTGTGGGGGCATGCCCCAAAGAAAACTGCTCTTTTGCCTGAAAAAAAAAACACAATACCACCCCCCAACATTACAACCCATCACCCACATACTCCTAATCTAACCCAATCAGCCAATCAGATTGAACTTGAATCTGATTGGCCGATTCAATCAGCCAATCAGATTTTTCTACCTTAATTCCGATTGGCTGATAGAATCCTATCAGCCAATCGGAATTCGATGGACGCCATCTTGGATGACGTTGTTCAGTCGTCGGCCGGGATGGATTCTCCGCGTCGGAGGAGCGACAAATGAAGATTGAAGATGCCGTTTGATGGAAGATGCTGACGGATGGAAGAAGACTTTGCTGCCGCTTGGATAAAGACATCGCCCGGATCGGATGAGGAGTTCGGCCCGGTGTGGTGAAGACAAGGTAGGGAGATCTTCAGGAGGGTAGTGTTAGGTTTATTTAAGGGGGGTTTGGTTTAGATTAGGGGTATGTTGGTGGTGCGTTGTAATGTTGGGGGGTGGTATTGTGTTTTTTTTTTTTTCAGGCAAAAGAGCAGTTTTCTTTGGGGCATGCCCTCACAAAAGGCCCTTTTAAGGGCTGGTAAGGTAAAAGAGCTTTGAACTTTTTTTAATTTAGAATAGTGTAGGGAATTTTTTTTATTTTGGGGGGCTTTATTATTTTATTAGGGGGCTTAGAATAGGTGTAATTAGCTTAAAAATCTTGTAATCTTTTTTTAATTTTTTGTAATTTAGTGGTTTTTTTTTTTTTGTAATTTAGTTTAGTTTATTTAATTGTATTTTTAGATAGATATTTGTAGTTAATTTAATTTATTGATAGTGTAGGTGTATTTGTAACTTAGGTTAGGATTTATTTTACAGGTAATTGGGTAATTATTTTAACTAGGTAGCTATTAAATAGTTAATAACTATTTAATAGCTATTATACCTAGTTAAAATAATTAACAATTTACCTGTAAAATAAATATAAACCCTAACATAGCTACAATGTAATTATTAATTATATTGTAGCTATCTTAGGGTTTATTTTATAGGTAAGTATTTAGATTTAAATAAGAATATTTTAATTAATAATATTAATATTAGATTTATTTTAATAAGAGTTTAGTTAGATAGGCTTATTATACTTAATATATATATATATATATATATATATATAATATAATATAATAACGATATTAACTATATTAACCCTAATATAATTAGGGTTAATATAGTTAATATATATAATATAATAACTATATTAACCCTAATATAATTAGGGTTAATATAGTTAATATAGCTAGCGGCGGTGTAGGGGGATTAGATTAGGGGTTAATACATTTATTATAGGTGGCCGCGGTGTAGGGGGATGTAGATTGTAGGCAAAAGAGCAGTTTACTTTGTGACAAAGCCCCGCCAAAAGCCCTTTTAAGGGCTGGCAAAAGAGCTGAATTCTTTGGGGCATGCCCCGCAAAAAGCCATTTTAAGGGCTGGCAAAAGAGCTGTTACTTTGGGGCAATGCCACGCAAAAAGCCCTTTTCAGAGCTATTTGTAGGGTTAGACTTAGGTTTAGTGGTAGGGATAGTTTAGTATTTTAGGGGTTAAATAATTTAATATAGATGGCGGCGGGGTAGGGGGATTAGATTACGGGTTAATAATTTTAAAATAGATAGCGGCGGGGTAGGGGCTCACTTTAGGGGGTAGGTAAGGTAGATGGCGGCGGTGTTAGGGGCTCACTTTAGGGGGTTATAGATTTAATATAGCTGGCGGCGGTTTAGGGGTTAATAACTTTATTATGTTGCGGCGGGGTTTGGGAGCGGCGGTTTAGGGGTTAATACATATTTTATTGTTAGGCTAGTGAGGGGGGATAGCGGATAGAGGGTTAGACGTGTCGGGCTATGTTAGGGAGGCGTGTTAGACGTGTCGGGCTATGTTAGGGAGGCGTGTTAGACAGTGCTGGTGATTTAATACTTTAGTGAGGTTTTGTAGGCGCCGGCAGTTTCTAACGTGGCGCAAGTCACTGGCGACGCCAGAAATTTGTACTTGCACAGATTTCTGGACATCGCTGGTTTATCCGACTTACGGCACTTTAGCATCTGACGGCGCCGTATATTGGATAGCTCGAGATGCAAGCTGAAACTGCGGGCGACGCGGGTTCCCTCGCTTGCGCCGCAAACTACGCCATATATTGGATAGTGCCCCAAGAGAGATACAATAAATATACTAAGTGATTTTTTCCCCTGAACTACTTTGAGATGTGCTAATTTGTATAGAGATTTTTCCCAGTGCAGTATGTAATTGCTTATATACACTATATATATATATATATATATATATATATATATATATATAGTTTATTTTATTTTTCTAATTGCTCAGGATTACACTGTATGTATATGAAGGACTGGATTGTTTGTCTTATGCAAGCAATATGACGTCTGAAAAATACACTATTTGACAAACAATGTACTCAGAATCTGACTGTGTATATATGTTATTCTGCATGAATTGCAGATAATGTGACAATTAATGCAAGTGATGCAGTAGCAGGGATAGGCAAGGTGTCCGTACACGGACACTGGTGTCCGTGACTAGCCCTTGCAGTGTCCACCACAACCTTAGTATATCTTTTCTTTCTGATTAAATATTAGGAATAAAAACAAATACGTAGTGTGAATAAAGTTAGTGGCTTGTCAAGAGACTGCTAGTGATATTGGGTGCTAAGTTATGGAATAAATAAAGCCTGAGTGAAATACTGGATGTGTATCTGCATCTGTATAATAACAACCAGCTCTATACAAAGACACAGAAGTGACACTGGCACATGCGTATAACCAGAGGAGGGCTGGTTATAGGATCAGTGGTATCTGCATCTGTATAATAACAACCAGCTCTATACAAAGACACAGAAGTGACACTGGCACATGGGTATAACCAGAGGAGGGCTGGTTATAGGATCAGTGGTATCTGCATCAGTATAATAACACCAAGCACTATATAATGACACAGTAGTGACACTGGCACATGGGTATAGCCAGAGGAGGGCTGGTTATAGGATCAGTGGTATCTGCCTCAGTATAATAACACCCAGCATTATATAATGACACATTAGTGACACTGGCACATGGGTATAGCCAGAGGAGAGCTTGTTATAGGATCAGTGGTATCTGCATCAGTATAATAACACCAAGCACTATACAAAGACACAGTAGTGACACTGGCTTATTGGTATAGCCAGAGGAGGGCTGGTTATAGGATCAGTGGTATCTGCCTCAGTATAATAACACCCAGCATTATATAATGACACATTAGTGACACTGGCACATGGGTATAGCCAGAGGAGGGCTGGTTTATGGGATCAGTGGTATCTGCATCAGTATAATAACACCCAGCTCTATATAATGACACAGTAGTGACACTGGCACATGTGTATAACCAGAGGAGGGCTGGTTATAGGATTAGTAGTATCTACATCAGTATAATAACACCCAGCACTATACAAATACACAGTAGTGACACTGGCTCATGGGTATAGCCAGAGGAGGGCTGGTTATAGGATCAGTGGTATCTGCATCAGTATAATAACACCCAGCACTATATAATGACACAGTAGTGACACTGGCACATAGGTATAGCCAGAGGAGGGCTGGTTATAGGATCAGTGGTATCTGCATCTGTATAATAACACCCAGCACTATACAAAGACACAGTAGTGACACTGGCACATGGGTATAGCCAGAGAAGGGCTGGTTATAGGATCAGTGGTATCTGCATCAGTATAATAACACCCAGCATTATATAATGACACATTAGTGACACTGGCACATGGGTATAGCCAGAGGAGGGCTGGTTTATGGGATCAGTGGTATCTGCATCAGTATAATAACACCCAGCATTATATAATGACACATTAGTGACACTGGCACATGGGTATAGCCAGAGGAGGGCTGGTTTATGGGATCAGTGGTATCTGCATCAGTATAATAACACCCAGCATTATATAATGACACATTAGTGACACTGGCACATGGGTATAACCAGAGGAGGGCTGGTTTATGGGATCAGTGGTATCGGCATCAGTATAATAACACCACGCACTATAAAGTAATGTTTTTAATTTCAAATGTACCTTGGTGTCCTTCACTAAGGTCTGTACTTTGGAAAATGTCCGCCACAGCCTTTGTCTGTGCTTATCCCTGTGCACTAGTGACCACTCTCAGGAATTTCTGAGCACTGTAATAAAACAGCTCTAAATAGGGACTCTTTACAAAGATTATTGCAGAACAGAAGAATCACAGTTCATGATTCAATATAAAATGCTTTTAATTTTTGTTTGGCTACTAAATATCACTGTAGGTTTAGGATGACTTAATACATGAATATTCAATATTTACTCTGTAAGTAACAAGTATTACTGTTTCAGTTGACTGTAGAGAGATGATGCTGAATTTGATACACAAGAATAATCATTTGTAACAGTGCAGCAAGTCTCTGGTGTTTTATGGCTGTTCTATCATTCCTGTGGGCTCCGGCTCGTTGCCTGGTCAGCAGCTGACCTCAGCCATGTTTTATAATTGCATGGCTGTAATTAAACCTTATGTCTGTCATTATGTGTGTATATATAGAAATATAAAGCAAGAAGCCACTGAAAATCTAGTGCCCCATAGGAATTCTACCACAAGGAGTTCTCCTTTAATCAGACAGACCAAGGTCTTCTCCTTTGTAATTATATAGCTAAAAATTCATCAGCGGGAAAAAATGGTTTTGCTTCTTCACTATAAATATACAGCAATGATCAAAGTAGTATTTCAGCTCACTTATTCCAGATTCCCTAATTAATAAAATAATTGTCTTATGTTGCTCCAAGGTACCTATAGGCCAAGGCAAGATTAAAATATATTTATTATTTAATTAAATTAATACAGAGTCTTTATATTCTGCAGTGATTTGTAAAAGAGCAAGAAATATACATCACACTTATTCATAGTGATACAATCTAGGTAGAGGAAATAGTTGGAAAATATTTTTTTTCCGTTCACCTGCAGATCTAAATAGAAACAAGAGTCATTATTAGATCATTAATAAATGCATTGAATTCTTAGTCTGCCGAACAGTGTAAATGAGCAATATATTGATAAGATACTACTGTTTTCATAATGCTATAATCTAGGTATTGGAAATTATAACAGAAACTATACAATAAAACTTGATAGAGTAAGAAAGAGGCTTTGCCTTAAAAGCTTGCAGTATAATGAGCTAGCAAATCACCAGTTAGTTAGTCGTGACCTTCAACAGCAGTCTCTCTCATGTACACAACAATGCTGATTGCACACATCAAAGTGTTAAAGGGACATTCTAGTCAAAATTAAACCAGATAGAACATGCAGTTTTAAACAACTTTCTAATTTACTCCAATTATCAATTTTCTTCATTCGCTTGATATCTTTATTTGAAAAAGCAAGAATGTAAGCTTAGGAGCCGGACCATTTTTAGTTCAGCACATGGATAGCGCTTGCTGATGCTTCATGCAGAAAGCTGATCAAACTGCCTTTTTTTGTATAATGAGTTTAGATATTCTAAAAGTCTTATCTGTGGTAAATTAACATTTTGCATATTTATTACTCATATAGGATTTTTTTTATATATCTCAGCTGCTTAAATTTACATACCAAATGTATACATATAATATTACATGTATGTCCTTGCTGCTAGAGTATGATCAATTATGAGAGAGAGTTTCTCTTACATTATCTCTTCAGAGGCTTTTTTAATAATCTGAGTCTGCATTACAGAATGTTCAAGACCTTTCTGGAGTGGCTCAACTTTGAATATTCATTCCTTCAAGCATGAATATTTACTATGTTATGGTTGCATGACTTTTCACAGGGTGATGTACAAATCTCTGTTACATTCATGTTTATAACCATATGTATGGCAGGGTTGATTTTTCAAGCTTATACCATTTTTCAATTCCTGCATATCTGATCCTAGAAGTGTTCTAACGAATACAGATTTAAAATGTTATACTCTCTTTACAGTACATAAATAATTTATATAGTTATGAAATTGTATCCAATGATTATACATTTCTATACAGATATATGAGTGTATTTATAATGGGTTGCATAACCAGTTTATGTCAGCGATATATGTTTTATGTACTCTATCCTATGTAGACTCACATATCTTAAAGCCCCAAGTATATCTTCAACGAGGTACTTGGGTATTTTAATGTAATACTTATATGTATGTATATATATACAGGGAGTGCAGAATTATTAGGCAAGTTGTATTTTTGAGGATTAATTTTATTATTGAACAACAACCACGTTCTCAATGAACCCAAAAAACTCATTAATATCAAAGCTGAATAGTTTTGGAAGTAGTTTTTAGTTTGTTTTTAGTTATAGCTATTTTAGGGGGATATCTGTGTGTGCAGGTGACTATTACTGTGCATAATTATTAGGCAACTTAACAAAAAACAAATATATACCCATTTCAATTATTTATTTTTACCAGTGAAACCAATATAACATCTCAACATTCACAAATATACATTTCTGACATTCAAAAACAAAACAAAAACAAATCAGTGACCAATATAGCCACCTTTCTTTGCAAGGACACTCAAAAGCCTGCCATCCATGGATTCTGTCAGTGTTTTGATCTGTTCACCATCAACATTGCGTGCAGCAGCAACCACAGCCTCCCAGACACTGTTCAAAGAGGTGTACTGTTTTCCCTCCTTGTAAATCTCACATTTGATGATGGACCACAGGTTCTCAATGGGGTTCAGATGAGGTGAACAAGGAGGCCATGTCATTAGATTTTCTTCTTTTATACCCTTTCTTGCCAGCCACGCTGTGGAGTACTTGGACGCGTGTGATGGAGCATTGTCCTGCATGAAAATCATGTTTTTCTTGAAGGATGCAGACTTCTTCCTGTACCACTGCTTGAAGAAGGTGTCTTCCAGAAACTGGCAGTAGGACTGGGAGTTGAGCTTGACTCCATCCTCAACCCGAAAAGGCCCCACAAGCTCATCTTTGATGATACCAGCCCAAACCAGTACTCCACCTCCACCTTGCTGGCGTCTGAGTCGGACTGGAGCTCTCTGCCCTTTACCAATCCAGCCATGGGCCCATCCATCTGGCCCATCAAGACTCACTCTCATTTCATCAGTCCATAAAACCTTAGAAAAATCAGTCTTGAGATATTTCTTGGCCCAGTCTTGACGTTTCAGCTTGTGTGTCTTGTTCAGTGGTGGTCGTCTTTCAGCCTTTCTTACCTTGGCCATGTCTCTGAGTATTGCACACCTTGTGCTTTTGGGCACTCCAGTGATGTTGCAGCTCTGAAATATGGCCAAACTGGTGGCAAGTGGCATCTTGGCAGCTGCACGCTTGACTTTTCTCAGTTCATGGGCAGTTATTTTGCGCCTTGGTTTTTCCACACTCTTCTTGCGACCCTGTTGACTATTTTGAATGAAACACTTGATTGTTCGATGATCACGCTTCAGAAGCTTTGCAATTTTAAGAGTGCTGCATCCCTCTGCAAGATATCTCACTATTTTTGACTTTTCTGAGTCTGTCAAGTCCTTCTTTTGACCCATTTTGCCAAAGGAAAGGAAGTTGCCTAATAATTATGCACACCTGATATAGGGTGTTGATGTCATTAGACCACACCCCTTCTCATTACAGAGATACACATCACCTAATATGCTTAATTGGTAGTAGGCTTTCGAGCCTATACAGCTTGGAGTAAGACAACATGCATAAAGAGGATGATGTGGTCAAAATACTCATTTGCCTTATAATTCTGCACTCCCTGTATATATATATATATATATATATATATATATATATATATATATACAGAAGTAACTATGAATATCTAACATATGTTTTTAGAAATGGATTTATTTATTTATTATTATTGTTAGTTATTTGTAGAGCGCCAACAGATTCTGCAGCGTATTTTAATGTTTTTTAAAAAGATAATTAAGCAAATTAGATAACAGAAGTAAATTAGAAAGTTGTTTAAAATTATATGATCTATCTAAAATGTAAAAGCAAATATCTGTAAGAACAGAAGAGAGAGAGGCGCCTTATGGGACAGTATCACTTGTCATGAAGAGGATAAAGAACACACAACAGCCCAAAGCCGGGGTACTCACAAGAGTTGCGGCATAAACGTATGCCTCACAGCGCAGGACGGGACCTTAGTCGCCCGACAGACAAGCCAGTAGGAGAGAGCCCGGGAGTCCAGGACCCAATCAGCAGCCGCTGCTAAAAACCCCACAAAATTCTCATGAATTTTGGCGCAATTTTAGTCTTCCGGTAGTTTCCAGCCTACTAAAAAACATAAAATTATGATGAATTTTGGTACAATTGTAGTCTTCCAGTAGTTTCCAGCCTGTGGTAGTCAGTAAAACTCAAATTAAACCTTCCAAGGGTTTAGGATCATGTGATATACAGCAACCAATCAAAATAAAGTTTTTTTCCGCCTTTTTTCTTTAAAATGCTTTATTTATAACGCACTGCTAAAAAACCACACAATATTCTCATGAATTTTGGCGCAATTTTAGTCTTCCTGTAGTTTCCAGCATGATAATTTTGTGTGTTTTTTTAGCAGTGCGTTATAAATAAAGGATTTTAAAGAAAAAAGGCGGAAAAAAACTTTATTTTGATTGGTTGCTGTATATCACATGATCCTAAACCCTTGGAAGGTTTAATTTGAGTTTTACTGACTACCACAGGCTGGAAACTACTGGAAGACTACAATTGTACCAAAATTCATCAGAATTTTGTGTTTTTTAGCAGGCTGGAAACTACCGGAAGACTAAAATTGCGTCAAAATTCATAAGAATTTTGTGGGGTTTTTAGCAGTGGCTGCTGATTGGGTCCTGGACTCCCGGGCTCTCTCCTACTGGCTTGTTTGTCGGGCGACTAAGGTCCTGTCCTGCGCTCTGAGGCATACGTTTATGCCGCAACTCTTGTGAGTACCCCGGCTTTGGGCTGTTGTGTGTTCTTTATCCTCTTCGTGACAAGTGATACTGTCCCATAAGGCGCCTCTCTCTCTTCTGTTCTTGCAGATATTTGCTTTGACTATCCCATAAAGAGTGCTGCCTGTCTTTCCAAGTGTAGTGTTGGCTCAGGAATCTCCTCACCTTCACGATCATCCTCCGGCCAAGTCACAAATTCACCTTTTGCGCACCTCCAGGAGAGTCCACTTTCTCTATTTATCTAAAATGTAAAAAGATTGTTTCTTGTGTTTCATGTCGCTTTAAAGGTTTCCTAGATGGATACAATGTTGCATTGCAGCAGGTTCAACATTTATAGTTAAAGTAATGTTAAAATCCAATATAAGCAGATATTATAAGTTCTTTCCATGGAAATCTAAAGTCACCATGTTGTTTTCATATCTGGCCAAACTGGAAACTTTTTTTTATAAAATAAACAGTAGAAAATAAACAGTAGAAAAATATAGTGTCAAAAATGATACTTGTCAAAGTTTAAAAGCGGCCATACAGTGATAGAAAAGTGGCACATAGTCTGCCCATCCTGACAACATAAAAGATGCATTGAGATGGTTTAGCTGTAGTACAGATAAAAGCAGAATGCAATAGGTTCCTTTAAATGACATGATTGTACGATCCCCTTTTAAAACTCAACTTTAACTACAGTGCGAGTGTGATTTAAATCAAATATTAAAAATAAAAATAAAAACACATCATTTGTAGATGTTGGAATCCTTAAAGGGACATTAAACACTTTGAAATGGTAATATATAATGATAAAATGTATTTAAAAGAATAACTCTGCAGTATACTTTCATTATTTATTTTTCCCCCTCTCCAGTAACTCCATTTTTAAATTGTGAGCTTTTCCCTTCCTGTTAGAAATGGAAGTTCAGAACACTGTTACATTCCACACAGCCATTGGCTGCACACTCTAGTGAGCTATTTCTAACTGTCTCTAATTGGCCACAGCAGAGAAGGTAACCTAAGTAACAACATGGCAGCTCCCATTGTTTTATAGACACTAAAACGTTACACTTATTTTGTCAATATTTAAACAACTAATGAAACTTTAAAAAATACATCTACATGTTATTCTCAGACTAATCTTTACTTGAATGTGTCATTCTATCTAGCATTTATGTAGTGTTTAATGTCCATTTAAGTAACTTTTCCTGCATATGAACTTATCTGTACAGAATATCACATACTAAACATATATACAGTATATGTACCTATAGGTATGTAAATGTGTGCTCCTTCCACTATATAAAGCCTCTATAATAGTGATGAAGAGAGCTTAAATGAATCAATACCATATATGTTAATGGACCTCTAAAATGTCTCCTGTGGCCATATCAAAGTGATTTACACATGTAAGATAATGGACTGTTTGCAAAAAGCAGTGAAATAGTTGTAAAGATGTCAAAAATGCTATTTTGAGGACTTATTAACAGTGGCGGCTGGTGAATTTTGAAGATGGTGAGGTGCTAGACTCAGATGGTTCCTCGAATATCACTACATTATAGACATATATATAGAGGTGTATATATCTGCCGCCCTCAAGGAGGAGCCTTCACTACTTATCAAGTGCCTAGAGGTGGCAAAGTAAAAAAGGCAAAACTCGCCCCGAAAAGGTATTAGAAAAGTGACTTGAAAATGGATTGTGATCGATGAGAACATTTATCCCCCTAGAGGAAATAAAGCTTTTAGTGATGATTTATATGTTTGTTAGTTCAGGGAAGAGACAAAAATGCGCTATTTTGATCACATCAAATGGAAAATTTTGTCTTTTAATTAATGCTCCCACTCGAGTGTTAATTGCGCTAGAAGTGCTCGTTTTATGAGTTGAAAGTAAACTGTTTTCACACGTATGCTAACCCGAACTAACAATATCACATGCACATTCACGTATTCCCCCATGGAAGTTAATGGAGAAAAAAAAGTGGAAAAAACACCCCACTCTCGTGTAAACCCGATCCCTTATTCTCATGTGCTAACCCGACAGGAAAATATAAATATTTCACATTCCAATGTTCTTCATATAACAGAATATGTTATATTTATTCATAAATAAATATTTCTACATATATCTGATGGTTTTTTTTGTACAACATATAGCTATATTCATAGATAAAGGTATAGATATATATACATATATATATAGGAACATAAATACATAGAACATAGTCTGATAAGTGCAGAACATTGGAATGTGAAATATTTACAGTAAATACACACTTAAAGTGTCAGTAAACTTTAAAAATAATGTTATATAATTCTGCACATAGTGCAGAATTATATAACATTATATTAGCCAAACATTAATAAAACATAATTTCCCCTATTAATTTAAAAAAAAAAAAAACCTGCTCTCTGCTCTCTGTTGAGCGGGCCTGTTATATTTACTCAGTGCATCGGGCCAGCTGTATAGTCACAGCCCGGCCCGACCGCGCCATAAGACTAAGTGCAGCTCGCTCCTGCACTATGTGCAGAATTATATAACATTATATAACATTATTTTTAAGGTTTACTGTCCCTTTAATAATATATAAATATTGCACAAATATGCTTTTTCATTACTTCATCTACTTAAAGGGACATTATACACTCATGTTTTCTTTGCATAAATGTTTTGTAGATGATCTATTTATATAGCCCATAAAGTTTTTTTTTTTTTAAATGTATAGTTTTGCTTATTTTTAATTAACATTGCTCTGATTTTCAGACTCCTAACCAAGCCCCAAAGTTTTATGAGAATACCGTCAGCTACCTTCTCCAGCTTGCTCCTGTTTGGGTAAAGTGTCTTTTCATATGTAAAAGAAGGGGGAGGGGGGGGGGGGGAGTGTCTACAACAGCTTTTCAACAGCGCTAAACTGAGAGCTTCTAAGTAAGTTTTTAAACTGGATTTTTATATCAGTATCTGTGCATCTTATTCTTTATAGTAGTATCTATTACATGCAGTTATTTGAAAATGAGTGTATACTGTCCCTTTAACTGCAAAGGGCTCCAATGCACACACATATATATATATATATATATACACATATACATATGCATCTTTAGACATGTATATATATGTATCGGATTCTGCATGTTAAAGCGCTTTGCCTGCCTTTATTTCTAACACCTGAAACCCCTTATGTTTGAGCCTTTATAAACCCGATGAGCTCAAACACCCACAATAAACCCCTTATCGCTGGCGCGCAAATGTTTTTGCTCCATTCGTAATCTGGCCCTTAATGTTTGTACCTATCTTTGCGTAAACCGTTTCTCCTTTCAGATGCTCCTGAGTAAGGCCAGCTGGAAGCCACTAGCACACAGCAAGTTCCAGGAATTGTTACCGAGGACAGCAACATTAGAGAAATGGTATGTAACTTAAATAAACCAATTTGCATCTTAATCTGTAGGTTTTAATTAGCACCGAGGACACAGAACTATGCTTCTGTACTTGAATAAAGATTAATCAGTAAAAGACTGGGCGAATGAAAGGAAATATAAAATAACAAACACAGGCTAAAATAAAGTGGATACAAAAACAGTTTAACGTAAATATCACATAACTTGATTGCCAGTGGATGTAGCAAAACAGCACATGTAACAAGAAAAATAGAAAATTACTCTTTAATTATCTACATCAAAGCAATATTTGAACTCTACACTACTATTTTATTCCGATGACTAAAGGACATGCCTAGGAAGTTTTTACTGATTCTCTCTGTGACATTGACCTAACAGTAGGCCTCAGGCAGTAACAGTCATTGCATCTATAAATTTTGTGTATGTCCGACTCTTACTGAAATCCTGCAGGATCGTTAATACTCACTGCTAGTCTGTTGCAAACAACACTAATGGATCCATTAGATCATCCAGAAAACCCTTCATGTGTGGAGTCCACAAAGAGCAAAAGGTTTATCATTTTTAAGGCTCTAAACAAACTCAGATAATTTATTTATTGAAGTTTCTGATGATATGTGCAATACTGCTCACCCTCTCTCTGTATAACTTATTGCTGTAAACCTTGATGAGTAAATTAAAGGTACATATAACTGCATAGCAAAAATATAGAACATTTTATTATAAAACTATTTAGAGCATTTTATTATAAAATTATTGCTTGCGTATAATGAAACATAAAGTTAAATTCAGCTCCAGAGCAGCAAGGCACTAATGGGAGCTAGCAGGACACATGTGGTAGATCCAATGACAAATTGCATATGTGTGTAGCCACCAATCACAAGCTAACTCGCACTGCTGCATTGCTGTTCCTGACACTACCTATTAAGTCTTTCAATAAGGTATACAAAGAGAACAGATTCAACTGAATTGTGTTTCATATCCCTTTACATCCACAAAAATAAACACAAAAATGGCTACAATACACAAAATAATAACATAGCGAACAATAGCTGTAAATTAATTTTAAACTCATGCTGTAAATATATAATGTAAGTACTTGACAACACAGTACAAAACACATAAAAACATATACAAATAAATAAAGCATTTATTCTGAACTGTCACCTGATTGCCTCCCTCTTTGTACATACAGATCACAAACGAGCCTGCACCACAGAGCAGCCTCTCTGCTTGACAAATGAATCCCAAACATATTCAAGGGATCTTTGAATTGCCCTTAACCCAAAATCCTTTTTTTTTTTTTTTTGCCTGATTACTTCACTTGCCCTTTCCCTTGCAGTTATCACAATGTTCCTGTTCCCCTTGCCTTTCATTTCACAACTATCAGCTCTTTCCTACAACCTCTAACTTTTCTACTCATTAAAGGACCGTTATAGTGGTATTTAGAAGATATAGCAGTTTACATTTGTGTGGCTCTGGGAGCATGAGCGATGGACAAATGTGAGAACACATGACCTTCAAACATTTTTAACAGAAGTATTCTTGCATAAAGAAGCCAAGTGCAAAAATTCTTCCAATGGTATTTGAAATGCAACACTATAATGTCAGTTAACACGGGCTTGACCAAACTAAGGCCACAGAACCACAACAGAGTCCTCCAGCGCTTTTCATGTAGCCCACAACTCCTGAAAACACCCAATTTATGTCTGGATCACAGAGGAATGTCTCAGTACTTTAATCTTATAATAGCAATATATGTAATAAATGTGCACTGATGAAGACGTAGGAGACAGAAATTACAGTATATACTATATGTGTGTCACAGATACATTAATGCATAATATTGACTTGTGCAAGCTAAATCAATGCATATATTGTGATAAAGCATTATTCATTAAAACGTTATTTATATAAGTACAATGCATGTTTTGTTTAATTAAAATGTGTTTATAATTTGTCCTATGAATTAAAATAATTAAAAAAAGGCTCTAAACCCCTACTTAGTTAAACTGTCATAGTTCAGCTGGAACATGCAATTTTTTTATATCTTTATTTAAAGCCTGGTTTCTCAGCAGCTGGGCCTTGATAGCCCTCTTGGTGGGCCACGACCTGAAATGTTCCCACTGCGAGCTGTGACAGGCCCACCGCTCCACACATAATAAATATCGGGCAGGCCAGTCAGCGTTCCAGTTCACATGTGAGTGTACACTGTGCACATATAGCGGCAGTTCATTGGGAGGACAGCGTGGGACATGTAGCAGATAGGACTGGACCTGGGAACCATAGTTAAGTGATACCAGCCCACTGACACCAATAACACATTTTATATTAAAGGAATTTAAATGGATTATGAACTGAAACCAAGTCTGCAGGATATGTGTTGCAGGAGATTGTCAGGAACAAGCCAAGGATGTCACCAGGTAGAAAGAACCAGGCGTCAGCAGTCAAGGAATCTACAAAGTGTCCTCAGAGGTCCGCCCAAGGTCCAATACCAGAATGATATATAGAAGCCAGGCATCACAGAAAAAAGGGGCAGACAGAATAGTCAAAAGTTCTGTTCCAGAAGTCAGCAAACAGTTTATCAGTCCACAGTTCAAGGGGCAGGCACGGGTGAGGCAAGAGACGTAAACCGCTAGTATAAGTATCAGGAGGGCAGGCCAGAAACAAAAACTCTAGGACTTTCATATAGAATAACCAAGAGAAAATTTGCATTAGTAGGACCCGCAAAATACTTGTTCATGAAACTGTCAAGCCCCTAGAAGCTTACCTGAATGTGGTAGGGACTGACTCTCCCACTCACAAAGATGGTCACTCCCTTGACCTGATCTTTAGCTATCGATGCACTATTTCAAACTTCACAAACTCTCCTTTTTCTCTTTCTAACCACCATCTCCTGACTTGCAACATCTCATCCCTCCCTACAACTCTCCCTCCTTCTACTCCTCACACCATACTTTACAGAAGCATTATGTCATTAGATCAGCAACAGCTTGCTAATTCCCTCAAACCTCTCCTCTCGTCCATCTCATCCTTCTCCTGCCCTGACCAATCTATCTGCCACTATAATTCCACCCTTACATTGGTCCTTGACAATCTGGCCCCTCTTACCATTTCTCGGAAATCACACACTTATCCTCAGCCCTGGCATACTCCTCTGACATGGTACCTATGCAGATGTTCCCGTACTGCTGAGCGGCACTGAAGAAAATCACTGAGTTCAGCTGATTTCCTTCATTACAAGTTCATTTTTAATTCCTACTATTCTGCCCTTACTCTCTAAAAGCAACATTACTTCTCTACTCTTATCTCTAATCTTTCTTCAAACCCAAAAAACCTGTTCTCCACTTTCAATATTCTCCTCCACCCACCCCCAACCCCTAATACAACTTCTCTGTCAGCTCAAGACTTTGTCAGCCACTTCAATAAAAAAATCAACTCCATCAGAAACTAAATCAGCTCTCAACATACTTCCATTCTCTCACCCCCTCAAACGCTCGCAATCAACCACAACCCACATAGTCATAAATTTAGCTCTTTCTCCCCTGTTACTGAGGAAGAAGTTTCAGCACTTATACTGAGCTCTCACCTCACTACCTGTCCTCTTGACCCTATCCCCTCAAAGCTGCTCCCCTCCCTTTCTTCTACCCTTACCCCTATACTCACACACATTTTTAACCTCATCTCTGAAACATGCACTGGTCACACCTATCCTCAAAAAACCTTCTCTTAATCCAACCTCCCCATCCAACTACTGTCCTATTTCCCTACTCCCTCTTGCCTCAAAGCTTCTCGAAAAGCTAGTATTTGCACGCCTATCCCATTTCCTTACATTAAACTCCCTCCTCGACCCACTACAATCTGGATTTCGTCCCCATCACTCCACAGAGACAGCAATCGTTAAGGTTACCAACTACCTACTTACAGCAAAATCAAAAGGCCACTTCTCTCTGCTTATCCTCCTTGATCTGTCCGCAGCATTTGATACCATTGACCACCCTCTTTTGCTCCAAACCCTCCCCTCCTTCGGCATTTGTGACACAGCCTTCTTGTGGTTTTTTTCCTACCTGTCAAACCATACCTATAGTGTAGCATTCTCTGGGGCCTCCTCTGCCCCATTACCAATTTCTGTTGGGGTACCGCAAGGCTCTGTCCTCAGTCCCCTTCTCTTCTCAATCTACACATCATCATTAGGTTCCCTAATAAAGTCCCATGGGTTCCAATATCATTTGTATGCAGACGACACCCAAATCTACTTCTCTGCACCAGACCTATCTCCTTCCTTGCTAACCCGTGTCACTAACTGTCTTTCTCACATCTCTTCCTTGTTGTCCAGTCACTACCTCAAGCTAAATCTCTCCAAAACTGAGCTCCTTATTTTCCCTCCTTCTTCCAAAATCTCCACCCCAATCTCTCTATAACTGTTGACAACTCCATCATTACCCCTACCCCGCATGCCCGATGTCTTAGGGTCACACTTGAGTCAGATCTTTCTTTCACTGCTCACATTCAGTCCTTGGCTAAATCCTGCCACTTCCACCTTAAAAACATCGCTAAAATTAGACATTTCCTTACACAAGACACAACTAAGATTTTAATCCACTCTCTCATCCTTTCCCGCCTCGATTACTGCAACTCTGTCCTCTCTGGTCTCCCCAGCTGCCGCCTAGCTCCTTTATAATCCATAATGAATGCCTCTGCCAAGCTCATCTTCTTTACACATCGCTCTTCATTTGCTGCACCTCTCTGCCAATCCCTTCACTGACTTCCTCTTGCCTCCAGGATTAAACACAAAATTCTCACTCTGACATACAAAGCCCACAACTGCACTGCTCCCCCCTATATCTCAGACCTTGCCTCCAGATACTTTCCCTCCCGTCCCCTTCACTCTGCTCATGACCTCCTACTCTCCTCCTCTCTTGTTACCTCCTCACACTCCCGCTTACAGGACTTCTCCAGACTGGCTCCCATCTTGTGGAACTCTTTGCCTGGCTCCACAAGACTCTCCCCTAGTTTTGAAAGCTTCAAGCGCTCCCTAAAGACTCTACTGTTCAGGGATGCATGCAACCTACACTAACCTTTCTTTATACCATTTCCTCTTCTCCATTGCTATCCCCTTGAACCCCCTTAGCATGTAAGCCTAAGAGCCATGCTGTTTGTCGAACACCTTCTTTAGAGCTGACTACAACAGTACCACTCTTGGCAGGGCCCTCTACCCGTCTGATCCCTATAAATGTTTCCTTGTATTCCGCCTATGTTTATAGCGCTGCAGAATCTGTTGGCGTTTTACAAATAGCTGATAATAATAATAATAATAATAATAATAATAATAAAATAGGGTCTACGCTGCACATCGTTGTCACTGATGAGACAGGATTTTGAAGTAAAGTTTTTTGGTTTGCTAGTCAGTGAACTCTTTTTCTTAGGGAGATTATGATTTTATGTTTCACCATACCAATATAACCACCCATTGAGGTTTTACTGCTTTGGATCTGACACAGTAGTCATGAAATATCTACTGCTTTGTGTACTGTCAGTGTGAATGTGAAAGTAAATGGAATTGAAACCCCCTTCTTCATATTCTAAGGAACAGCACATACAGAGCAATGCTCCAGTGATTTTCTTTTTTATCATCTGACTTCCTGTTATATTGTATTTTCTCCATTTCCTTGGCTAAACTGAAGGAAGTAGGAGCAGCTTTTCAGTTTAGTAGCTTTTTGAAGCTTCTGCCTTTCTATTGGTGCCTTAGAGAGACATAAAAATCAATTTGTAATACACACCAGGTCGTTTCAGGTTTTATTAGAAACAGACTGCAAAATCTATGGTTTTTCAATATTAGCTTTCTCTTTTACAATATATTGCAACTTTTACTGTGTATGGGACCTACTGAGGGAGGGAGGTGTTATGTGGGAGGAGCTGTGACGAGTGGGGTTGGACTTGCAGGTGTGAGGAGTTGTGCATATAGTGGACAGGGTTGGATGTGTCATGGGTGGAGTCAATAATGGGCAATGTTTATCTTTGGAAACTGGGACATTTGCCCTGAAGAAAAACTTGTGGGATACTAGGGCAGAGCTCACAAAATGTTGAATATACACAACAGTTGGTACGTTATGTAACTGCTGATGTGCCCAGTAAAAATTATAACAAAAGCAACAATACATTAGCAGGAAGCAATTTTACATGTATATTTACATTGCACAATTCTATTTATATCTGAAATGCAGTGCTATGTGTTTCAGATTTAAAGTTCACATGTTTTTATTATTAACCCAATGATCTTGAATTATCTGGTGCATTAGATACTATTTTTCAGAATGCAAAGAGGGATATTTACTGTTTAAAGGGACATTAAACACTTTGAGATGGTAATATAAAAATTATCAATTGTATATATAAAAATAACTCTGCAATATATTTTCATTATTCATTGTGTCCCTTTTTCCTATTATTCTATTCTGAAATTGTGAGCTTTTCAGTTCCTAATAGAAATGGAAGTGCAGAACACTGTTATATTCCACACAGCCATTGGCTCTAGTGACTTATTTTTAACTGTCCCTAATTGGCCAAAGCAGAGAAGGTAACCTAAGTTACAACATGGTAGCTCCCATTGTTTTATAGACACTAAAACTTTACACTTATTTTGTCAATATTTAAACAGCTAATGAAACTTTAAAAACTGCATCTATATTATATTCTCAGACTAACCTTTTCTTTGACTGCATCATTCTATCTAGCATTTATTTAGTTTTTAATGTCGCTTTAATACAAAAATCCTGTTTTCTCTTTTTGTACAATGGCAGCTAGATGTATTTTTGACACACAAATTAGTTTCACATCAGTTTACATAAACACTCTGCACACTTTCTATATTTATGATCTTGTAGCTGTAGGCAGCAGCATTTGGAACATGCGGGACAAAGGTTAAGTGATTACACATACTGAGGTAATGGCATCTATAGTTTTGTCATGTATCATATTTATAAATGCATTCTAATTATGTTACATACCATGATAAGGATATATATAATTTTCTAATGAAATTTAAGGGTATTAAAAATAACATTTTTAAAAGCTTTAAAAGAAAAAGCATTTGTGTTATCTCCGGCTTTGGTTTGTCTTGTAGGCATCCTGTTTACACTATAATTGATCATGTGACATATTTAGAGTGTGATAAATTAATGAATTCCCCAGACACTACCACATCAGACCACACGATACTGTACCTTGAAGAAGTTGTTAACTGATTCAGTTTATGCTCAGAGAAAACAGAGCCATGAAAAAGTTGTAATAAAATATCCAGGCAGAAATTGTTACTCTTTTTTTTTTTTTTTTTGTGAAAATTCATTATGCATGATTTAAACCAGGCAGAAGCCTTCAATTTCCTCATTAGCTCTTGGAGGAAAGTAGATGATTTAACGACTGTGTGCGCAGGCATAATAACACTGTTCTGAAGAAATGATATGCTGCGTTCCTGTTTTTACCTGTTTTATATATATGAAATAGGTAAAGATTAAAGGGACGTAGATCTCCTATATTTTCTATCAGACATTTAAAAGAGAGTCTTTTAAGCCATATTAATGTTTTTTTCATGGAAAATAAATGACACTTTTTTTTCTTTCTCCAATACAAGCAAGCCACAGCTCAACCCACAATACATTACATAAATAGTTTCATTTTGGATAGCTGTACAATTTTTAAAGGGATGTGAAACACTAAATACATGCTAGATTTGATGTGTTCAAAACAAAGATTATCTTGAGACTATTATGCAGATTTTGTAAAATATATAAAGGACTTGATTTATCAAGCCCTTCTCCTCCCTTTGACTGCAGGTTCTCACAAGAGAACCATCAGTCAATATTTATCAGGCAACGATCATCAGACCGCTGCTTCCCTACCCTTTTCTCTACCTCTCAGGTGGAGGATTTCAATTTCCCCGAGACTGGGGAGATTGACAGCTCCTGCTCGTGCATGATTGTCTGTGCACGGGTAGGGGGCGGGGTTGTATTAGACCGTGAAATAGCGCTCGTGTGAAATGTTAAATTTGGGCAGCGAATCGAACCAGAGGAGAGCTAGGTCGGACAAGGGCAAATATGTACGCCCCTGTCCACCCTTGATTGATAACTCAAGCCCAAAGTGTTTAACATTGAAGAAATAAGTGTAAAGATTTATGATTTATGATGGGTCTAGTACTGGTCAGTAAAAAAATACAGCTGTAAAAGCTAAACAAATTTACCATTATGAATTCATGGATGTCAGTATTAATTAGGGTTGCACCGATACCATTTTTGTATGACTGAGTACAAGTACCGATACTTGTTTTCAAATACTCGCCGATACCAATTACCGATACTTTTTTTATGTCATGTGACACTTTACCAAGCACAATACAGACTAATTATTTAAGATTCCTTCTTTATAATTATAAAGGACTGTAATTCAAAAGACATTATGAAATAATAAAAAAGTTCACTGAACATGTTTATAAATAAAAAATATTACAATAAAATATTAAATTTAAAGGGCTGATGCAATTGGGTTGTAGGGCTGTTATATAACATCAATCTGACATTTGTATGGAGGTTCGACTCTAAGTTGAACAGTCTTTCACTTTCCACACTACTGCATGGGGCAGAAAGATATTTTTGGGCCATTTTAGCCAGAGCTGGAAATCTGTTTATTAACTACCCAGTACTTCAGGGGTTTGTCTGAACAAGGTACAGTGATCTCTCCTACAATAATACAAATAACAGCAATTTGTATTGTCAGAACAGTAGTAAACAATTTTTAGTTTAGTCTCCACTCCAGTTTAAAATGAAATGGGAAAATGCAGTTTGAAAAAACGCCACAAGAGAGCATATGGGTAGGAAGTGGAGGTATCGGTTTAAGTATCGGTGCATTTGCACAAGTACAAGTACTCATGCAAATACTTGGTATCGGTACCGATACTAGTATCGGTATCGGTGCATCCCTAGTATTAATGCTAATGAAAGCAATTTGTGCTGAAAATAAATATAAATTATATTAACCCCTAAACAGAGGCCCTCCCGCATCGCAAACACTAAAATAAAATTATTAACCCCTAATCTGCTGCTCTGGATATTGCCGCCACTATAATAAACATATTAACCCCTAAACTACTGTCCCTAACATCGCCGCAACCTACATTACTGTTATTAACCCCTAATCTGCTGCCCCCAAAATCACTGCTACTATACTAAAGTTATTAACCCCTAAACCTAACCCTAAGTCTAACCCTAACACCCCCTAACTTTAATGTAATTAAAATAAATCTAAATACAACCTACTATTACCTAAATAATTCCTATTTAAAACAAAATACTTACCTGTAAAATAAACCTTAAGCTAGCTATAATATAACTAAAGTTATATTGGATCTGTCTTAGGTTTTATTTTTATTCCACAGGCAAGTTTGTATTTATTTTAACTAGGTAGACTAGTTAGTAAATAGTTATTAACTATTTAATAGCTACCTAGCTAAAACAAATACAAATTTACCTGTAAAATAAAACCTAACCTGAGTTACAATAACACCTAACCTTACACTACAATTAAATAAATTACATTAATTAAATACAATTAACTAAATTGCAAAAACAAACAAACACTAAATTACACAAAATAAAAAAGAAATTATTAAATATTTAAAATAATTACTCCTAATCTAATAGCCCTATCAAAATGAAAAAAAAACCCCAAAATAAAAAAAACCCTAGCCTAAACTAAACTGCCAGTAGCCCTTAAAAGGGCCTTTTGTGGGGCAATGCCCCAAAGAAATCAGCTCTTTTACCTGTAAAAAAAAATACAAACAACCCCCCAACAGTAAAACCCACACAACCAAACCCCCCAAATAAAAACCTATCTAAAAATCCTAAACTCCCCATTGCCCTGAAAAGGGCATTTGGATGGGCATTGCCGTTAAAAGGACATTTAGCTCTTTTTCAGCCCAAACCCTAATATAAAAATAAATCCCACCCAATAAACCCTTAAAAAAAACTAACACTAACCCCCAAAGATCCACTTACAGTTTTTGAAGAGCGGACATCCATCCTCAACGAAGCGGCATAAGTCTTCATCCAAGCCGGCAGAAGTCTTCATCCAGACGGCATCTTCTATCTTCATCCATCCGGCGCGGAGTGGCTACATCTTCAAGACATCCGGCGCGGAGCATCCGCTTCTTTCCATGGCGACTGAAGAATGAAGGTTCCTTTAAGGGACGTCATCCAAGATGGCGTCCCTTGAATTCCAATTGGCTGATAGAATTCTATCAGCCAATCGGAATTAAAGATGAAAAAATCCTATTGGCTGATTGCATCTGCCAATAGGATTTTTTCACCTTTAATTCCGATTGGCTGATAGAATTCTATTGGCTGTTGAGGACTTCTTGCCGCTTGGATGAAGTGTTAGGTTTTTTTAAGGGTTTATTGGGTGGGTTTTATTTTTAGATTAGGGTTTGGTCTGAAAAAGAGCTAAATGTCTTTTTAAGGGCAATGTCCATCCAAATGCCCTTTTCAGGGCAATGTGGAGCTTAGGTTTTTTAGATAGGTTTTTATTTAGGGGGGTTTGGTTGTGTGGGTTTTGTTGGGGGGTTGCTTGTATTTTTTTTTTTACAGGTAAAAGAGCTGATTTCTTTGGGGCAATGCCCCGCAAAAGGCCTTTTTAAGGGCTATTGGCAGTTTAGTTTAGGCTAGGGTTTTTTTTTTATTTTGGGGGGCTTTTTTATTTTGATAGGGCTATTAGATTAGGAGTAATTATTTTAAATATTTAATAATTTCTTTTTTATTTTGTGTAATTTAGTGGAGGTTTTTTTGTAATTTAGTTAATTGTATTTAATTAATGTAATTTATTTAACTGTGGTATAAGGTTAGGTTTTAGTGTAACTCAGGTTAGGTTTTATTTTAAGGTAAATTTGTATTTATTTTAACTAGGTAGCTAGTAAATAGTTAATAACTATTTACTAACTATTCAGATAAATACAATTTGCCTGTGAAATAAAAATAAAACCTAAGATAGCTACAATGTAACTCTTAGTTATATTGTAACTAGCTTAGGGTTTATTTTATTGGTAAGTATTTAGTTTTAAATAGGAATAATTTAGTCAATGATAGTAATTTTATTTAGATTTATTTTAATTATATTCAAGTTATTGGTGTTAGGGTTACGTTAGGGTTAGGGGTTAATAACTTTAGAATAGTGGCAGCGACGTTGGGGACGGAAGATTAGGGGTTAATAACTGTAATATAGGTGGCGGCGACATTGGGAGCAGCAGATTAGGGGTTAATAAGTTTAGGTAGGTGTTGGCGATGTCGGGGGCAGAAGATTAGGGGTGTTTAGACTCAGGGTTTATGTTAGTGTGTTAGGTGTAAACATACATTTTGTTTCCCCATAGGAATCAATGGGGCTGCATTACGGAGCTTTACGCTGCTTTATTGCAGGTGTTAGGCTTTTTTCAGCCAGCTCTCAGCATTGATGTCTATGGGGAAATCGTGCACGAGCACGTAAAACCAGCTTAAAGCAGCGCTGGTATTTGAGTGCGGTATGGAGCTCAATTTTGCTCAGCGCTGCAATATTGCCTGCTAACGCTGGGTTTATGAAAACCTGTAATAGCAGCGCTATAGGGAGGTGATCGGTGGCAATAACTTACAAGTTAGCACCGAGCAGCTCTTACCGTAAAACTCGTAATCTAGCCGATAGTTGCTAAAGGTAAGTAATAGGTATTATTTTAAAATGTATCACTTTAAGACAAACTTGTACAGCTTGAATAAATACCAATTCACAACTAAAGGGGAGTGCTACATACCTCCATTACTCTATATACAGAAGTACTTAATGTAGTACATTTTCCTTTAGGCTGCTTCTTTATTTCACACAGCTACATTACCACTTTTCATTTCATCCCCAGGACAATAAACTTATACCTCCCTTTGCACACGTCTCAATTCAGTGCAAAACATGCAAGATCAATTTCTTTTTCATTTAAGCCTTTACGAACTAATGTTTGCAACTGATAGATCCAAGCACTCTCTTTACTCAATAAACATCTTTCCTGAATTCCTCATCTACCATTTGTGATATCTACCAACAAAATAAAGGGAATCATTCTATATTAAAAATCATTTATGTTTCATGCAGACCCTGATCTCATAATGAAAAGCTTATACTAGTGCAAAAATGAAATTTACTTTCTCAATACAGCAGTTTATTTGTAAAAAAAAAATAACACACAGTCAAAGCCACTCTCCAACAGAGCCCTTATGCCTTTCAAGATAAGTAACCTTATAAAGCAATGTAGTCAACTGCATAGGGGCACCATATTTCAGTAAGAAAAAGAAAATAAGGAACAGATACAACCTCACACATTAATCATAAAGTATAAATTAATAAAAGTCTGAGTTGCTAGTCATTGTGGATGGATCCATTTAAATATACAGTATTTATATAGTGGGTAGGGTTTATATAGTAGGTATATAAAATATATATATATAGTTGAGACCGGACACTATTAAGAGCAGAGTTTCTTTTCGTCAAATGGTAAATCACATGACCTTCTAGATGTCACATGCTTGATGCTAGATTCTTGCATTACAGTTAAAAATGGGGGTAGATGATGCAACTCTAAATTTGTACTGTTTTAGTTTCATTGATATTATTATGTTCAGGATATTTTTATTTTGCCCTCCTCTCAAACACTTTTTAATGTGCATGAATTACCTGCATATTAGTGGTGGCATCATTGGGCACAAGTAAGGTTAAATGTCATGAAGTTTTCAAGGGACACGAAACATAGGGCTAGATTACAAGTAGCACACTATTGTTAGTGGGAATTGCAATAAGCAGCAGCGCAGCTGTGCTAACTTGCATGCATATTACAATTTGATAGCAAATGCATTCACTCAATCTCTAACTAAATTAGCACAAGTGAAGACCTAGCGTAACGTAAGGGTTAAAAAAGTTGCACCAAGCACAAAATCAGTAAATTAAAATAAAGAGTTACACTCAGATATACACTATCTGCTAAACATTATTCATATAAATATATATAAGTGTGTGTATATATATATATATATATATATATATATAAAAATATGTGTATGGGTGTATATTTATATAAATAAATAAATAAATAAATATATATATATATATATATAAATATGTATATATATATATATATATATATATATATATATATATATATGTGTGTGTGTATTTATGTGTTTACTGTATATATGTATATACATACATATATACATATAAACATTATATATTTCTAGATCTATGTGTGTATATATATATATTTGTACCTACATTTTCAAATAGACATATACTGTAGGTATAGATATATATGTTACAAAAAATAATTTTATATATATATATATATATATATATATATATATATACAGGGAGTGCAGAATTATTAGGCAAATGAGTATTTTGACCACATCATCCTCTTTATGCATGTTGTCTTACTCCAAGCTGTATAGGCTTGAAAGCCTACTACCAATTAAGCATATTAGGTGATGTGCATCTCTGTAATGAGAAGGGGTGTGGTCTAATGACATCAACACCCTATATCAGGTGTGCATAATTATTAGGCAACTTCCTTTCCTTTGGCAAAATGGGTCAAAAGAAGGACTTGACAGGCTCAGAAAAGTCAAAAATAGTGAGATATCTTGCCGATGGATGCAGCACTCTTAAAATTGCAAAGCTTCTGAAGCGTGATCATCGAACAATCAAGCGTTTCATTCAAAATAGTCAACAGGGTCGCAAGAAGCGTGTGGAAAAACCAAGGCGCAAAATAACTGCCCATGAACTGAGAAAAGTCAAGCGTGCAGCTGCCAAGATGCCACTTGCCACCAGTTTGGCCATATTTCAGAGCTGCAACATCACTGGAGTGCCCAAAAGCGCAAGGTGTGCAATACTCAGAGACATGGCCAAGGTAAGAAAGGCTGAAAGACGACCACCACTGAACAAGAGACACAAGCTGAAACGTCAAGACTGGGTCAAGAAATATCTCAAGGCTGATTTTTCTATGGTTTTATGGACTGATGAAATGAGAGTGAGTCTTGATGGGCCAGATGGATGGGCCCGTGGCTGGATTGGTAAAGGGCAGAGAGCTCCAGTCCGACTCAGACGCCAGCAAGGTGGAGGTGGAGTACTGGTTTGGGCTGGTATCATCAAAGATGAGCTTGTGGGGCCTTTTCGGGTTGAGGATGGAGTCAAGCTCAACTCCCAGTCCTACTGCCAGTTTCTGGAAGACACGGTGATTTGGGGTTGACACTGAGCGCCTAGTGCTAGAGGGACCCTAGCTTTAATAAATTGACCCCTAGCGGTCAGAAAGGTGGATAATCAGAGAGAAAATTATCAAAGCGCCAATAGGACAAAGGCCGGGTCTAGGTTTAAAAATATGTCGTTTAATATTACAATAAATGTTTAAAATACAATAAAATATACCTAGAGTACAATAAAAAATATATAATCAAGGATCCAAGATTTTACAATATGTGGCAACAATAGAAACAAATGTAACAAACCTTGACAAAAACAAATCAGTGACCAATATAGCCACCTTTCTTTGCAAGGACACTCAAAAGCCTGCCATCCATGGATTCTGTCAGTGTTTTGATCTGTTCACCATCAATATTGCGTGCAGCAGCAACCACAGCCTCCCAGACACTGTTCAGAGAGGTGTACTGTTTTCCCTCCTTGTAAATCTCACATTTGATGATGGACCACAGGTTCTCAATGGGGTTCAGATCAGGTGAACAAGGAGGCCATGTCATTAGATTTTCTTCTTTTATACCCTTTCTTGCCAGCCACGCTGTGGAGTACTTGGACGCATGTGATGGAGCATTGTCCTGCATGAAAATCATGTTTTTCTTGAAGGATGCAGACTTCTTCCTGTACCACTGCTTGAAGAAGGTGTCTTCCAGAAACTCAGAGAGAAAATTATCAAAGCGCCAATAGGACAAAGGCCGGGTCTAGGTTTAAAAATATGTCGTTTAATATTACAATAAATGTTTAAAATACAATAAAATATACCTAGTTATATACCTAGTTAGTTCAGTGTTCTGCCATATTGGCAATATGGCAGAACACTGAACTAACCGATTGGGTCTACACTTAGGAGTCCTATCTGCACCGCACACTTGGGAGAGACTACACTAGGAAATAACACTGGGAGAAAAACTACTGCATTTGTTTGGGACACACAAGTACATTTTTTCAATTCTGACATTCCTTATTGTTGTTGAACTGTTCACTGTTTTCAGGAATTTTTCTTTCTTTTTTCATTTTTCATTATTTTAATCATTTTTTGGAGTTTGCCAACATGTTATAATTTTCTTTTGGAGTACACAAGAATCACCTATTGTTTGATTACACCACACAATTTGTATATTGTTGAATTTCAACTGATTGTCATACTGTTTTTTATCCACAACTGTTTTTTATCCACTACGTTTTATCAACATGTTCTTTTATTAACATTGTTCGCGACATTGTTTGCACTATTTTTTCACATTTATTTGGAGACACCTATTAGCACTGTCAATTTGAGACACTTTTTAGCACTGTGAATCATCTCAGACAGCCACCCCTACTACGGGTATACCCTTTAGCAGACATATTGCCAATACACAGATTATGTTTTAGACAGTCCAAAGCACTGATCTTGTCAAGGTTTGTTACATTTGTTTTTATTGTTGCCACATATTGTAAAATCTTGGATCCTTGATTATATATTTTTTATTGTACTCTAGGTATATTTTATTGTATTTTAAACATTTATTGTAATATTAAACGACATATTTTTAAACCTAGACCCGGCCTTTGTCCTATTGGCGCTTTGATAATTTTCTCTCTGAGTTTCTGGAAGACACCTTCTTCAAGCAGTGGTACAGGAAGAAGTCTGCATCCTTCAAGAAAAACATGATTTTCATGCAGGACAATGCTCCATCACATGCGTCCAAGTACTCCACAGCGTGGCTGGCAAGAAAGGGTATAAAAGAAGAAAATCTAATGACATGGCCTCCTTGTTCACCTGATCTGAACCCCATTGAGAACCTGTGGTCCATCATCAAATGTGAGATTTACAAGGAGGGAAAACAGTACACCTCTCTGAACAGTGTCTGGGAGGCTGTGGTTGCTGCTGCACGCAATATTGATGGTGAACAGATCAAAACACTGACAGAATCCATGGATGGCAGGCTTTTGAGTGTCCTTGCAAAGAAAGGTGGCTATATTGGTCACTGATTTGTTTTTGTTTTGTTTTTGAATGTCAGAAATGTATATTTGTGAATGTTGAGATGTTATATTGGTTTCACTGGTAAAAATAAATAATTGAAATGGGTATATATTTGTTTTTTGTTAAGTTGCCTAATAATTATGCACAGTAATAGTCACCTGCACACACAGATATCCCCCTAAAATAGCTATAACTAAAAACAAACTAAAAACTACTTCCAAAACTATTCAGCTTTGATATTAATGAGTTTTTTGGGTTCATTGAGAACATGGTTGTTGTTCAATAATAAAATTAATCCTCAAAAATACAACTTGCCTAATAATTCTGCACTCCCTGTATATATATATATATATATATATATATATATTTGAAAATAAAAATATTTTCTTCTATGTGAAGAACATTGGAATGTTAAATATTCATAACTACCTTTGGGTTTAGCTCTGTAGGTCTAACATGGTTACGGGTTAGTGAACGAGTGAAAAAGGGACACTCAAGTCAAAATTAAACTTTCATGATTCAGATAGAGCATGCAATTTTATTTCCAATTAACTTCTATTAACAAAATGCGCACCATCTTTTTATTTTTACACTTTTTAAGTCACCAGCTCCTACTGAGCATGTGCAAGCATTCACAGTATATATACGTATATGAATTTGTTATTGGCTAACGGCTGTCACATGATACAGACATAACTTTGAAATTTGTCGGAAAAAAAACTACTACGCATTTGAAGTTCAGACTAAGGGCTCCATGTACGAAGCAGCAAGAACATATGCGAGCCTGCTTCCCGCAATGTAAGAAGCTGCCTCTTACACTCTCCGCCACTTCTGAGGTTCTTGGTGATTGACAATCCCTTCACTCGCATGATTGGTCGTGCGAATAAAGGGGCGGGCATTACACACTCATCAGAGTGTGTAATGGTACATACGAACTAGCAGATCAACAGATCCGCTGCCCGCATGCAGCGAAGGTGGGCGACAGCTTCGCAAATTGAGAAGCTGTCCACTCGCCCGCCCGCCCGCCTTTTAATATATGGGGTCCTAAGTGCTATTGCACTGTCTTTTTATCATGCGTTTGTTGATTAGGCAAATCTACTGTTCTGCACACTCTATTGAAGTATATGGGAACAATTTAACTGTCACGATAGCTGAAGTTAGCAAGCATCAGGTTTTGCTCACATGCAAACAATTTACTTTCAACTTGTAATAACCCTCACAAGTTAATAGTTTACTTTTTAAAATAGTATGTTCTATCTGAATCATGAAAGAAAAAATATGGCTTTCATTTCCCTTTAATTTTTAAATATAGGTGCATTGTAAATCTGACTCTGGTTTCTTGCAAAAATAATAATTTTCCAGTGTTTTAAATGAATGATATGATAGGAAAGTTTGGTATTTTTAGTCCAATTAAAGTGCCCTTGAAGTGGTATTTGAAATGCACTGTTTTGATTTTCAAATTCTATTCAAAGCATTTTTTCAAAAGCAAGGATGTTACAAGCATGCTCTAAATAATATTTGAAATGCCACTTTTATGACCTTGCTTCCTCCTGATTGGCTCATCAGCTGTATCCTTATTAAGACTATCACAATAGTATGCCTGTTGTGTTACTTTCAATAAGTGTTTGAGTTTCTTTTAAAATAAAATTATAAAACAAGTAAGCAAATAGAACATGTTATAGTTATACTAGAAAGCTCAAATTTAACTATATAGTCAACTGCCTAGTGGCACTATATTTCTGGGGGAAAAAAGTAAGAAACAGATATAACACCCACACATTAATGAAAGTATAGCTTAATAAAATTCTAAGTTGTAAGTTATTGTGGATTTGTCACTATATAGGGTTTATAAAGTGTGTACTGTATATAAAAACATACAGTTAAAGGGACATTATACACTCATTTTTTCTTCACATAAATGTTTTGTAGATGATTTATTTATATAGCCCATAAAGTTTTGCTCTGATTTTGAGACTCCTAACCAAGCCACAATGTTTTAAGGGAATACCAATGTATACCCCTTCCAGCTTGCTTCTGTTTGTGTAAAGGGTCTTTTCATATGCAAAGGAAGGTGGGGGGGGGGGGTCTGATATTTCCCACTTGCAGTGGGCTTTCCAGCTACCTTTTAAACAGAGCTAAACTAGAAGCTTCCAAGTAAGTTTTTAAATTTCGGTTTTATACTGGATTTTTATATCAGTATCTGTGCATATTATTCTTTATAGTGGTGTCTATTACATGCAGTTATATAAAAATTGGTTCATACTGTCCCTTTAAGGCCTATAAAGAACAGAAATTCCTATCTTCAAATGGTAAATCACGGGACCCTCTAGAGCTCATATGCTTAATTCTAGATTCTTCCTAAAGGACAATAAAGTGCACCCAGATTCAAGCGGATTTATTGAAACGAATAACTAACAGAAAAATACATAGTAAGTATAGAACTCACCAGATGCAAGGCATCAATGTGCACATAGAACTAAAGTTGATCAAGCAGGGGTAACAGTATACAGCGTTATTGGTATCCACTTCCCACCTACAGTAGTGATCACTGACAATTCAAGCTTAAAATGTGTATCGCTCATACACAAAACACCTCAACGCGTTTCCCCCGTCTGAGCGGACGGGCTTTTTCAAGAGGAAAAGATTGAATGCCTTGTACCAGCAGGGAGGCCTCTATATACCTTTAAACATCTATGTGAGGTATAGGATACATCTGTGTTAATAATTATAGCCACACCTTCAAGGATAAGTCACTCATTCTCTAAAACCAATGATAATTTGAGTATTTTAGAAAGAAAAGCGCTCAAAAAACTAAGTGACAATAAAGATATAGTAATCCGCTCTGCGGATAAGGGCGGAGGGATAGTGATCCAGAAAAGGGATCACTATCTGGAAGAGGCTAATAAGCTTTTAAATGACACTAACACCTATACAATTTTACATTCAGACCCTACAGCAAAATTTAGTAAAGAATTAGAGAAATTGTTAATTACAGCCAAAAATGATGTAATTTTAAATACGAATGAATATAGGTTTGTGTCTAACATTCATCCTAATATCCCTTTATCACTTGCCCAAAGTGCACAAAGACCTTACCAATCCACCAGGGAGACCTATTGTCTCAGGGATTGGTGCACTTTGTGACAACCTCTCCAAATATGTAGATCATTTCCTTCAGCCTCTAGTAAAACAAACCCAAGCATTTTTGAAAGACACTAAAGAGGTTATCCAAATTTTTGAAGGCACACCATGGGAAGATAACATGTGGTGGATCACCTGTGATGTTTCCTCACTTTACACCTGCATCTCACATGATGCAGGTGTAAATGCTATAGAAATTGAATTGGTAAAACAGAATTTTTCGAGTGTCCAGATTAAATTTTTGATGGATTGTATCATGTTTATACTTACCCACAACTATTTTTTGTTTGAGGGTGTGTATTATTTACAGACCCAGGGGACAGCCATGGGCACAACATTTGCACCATCTTATGCGAATTTATTTATGAACTTTTTTGAAAACCTTTTCATTTGGAATGATAGTAAGTATAAACATAATGAAATATCATCGCTTTATAGATGATATTATCATCTTGTGGAAAGGTGAGGAACAGGAGATAAGGGAATTTTATGGTTTTTTGAATCAGAATAATTTGAATCTAAAATTTACAGGCAAACACTCAAAAATTTCGATTGAATTCTTAGACCTAATCCTGTATACTGATATTAATAAAACTATTGTAGTTACTAATTTTAAAAAACCCACTGAGAAAAATAGCTTTATAGATTTTAGGAGTGCTCATAAAAAGAGTTGGATCCACAACATTCCATATAGTCAGTTTGTTAGGATGAGGAGAAATTGTACTCACCTGGAGAATTTTAACAAAGAAGCTGAATGTTTGGAAAATACATTTTTAAATAAAGGTTATAGTCCCAGTCTAATAAGTGAATCAAAAAATAGGGCTCTTGCACAAAATAGGGAGGATCTACTTACAAGGAATCCGTTTAAAACTCAAGAATGTAAACCAGTGGATGAGACTCCGATTAGGTTTATCTCAACATACAATGAGGGTTCAAATAAAATCAAAAATATCTTAAGAAAACACTGGCCTGTTCTCAAAGCAGACCCTGTTTTAGGTACATACATAGGAGAGCAACCCACAGTCACTTTTAAGAAAGGAAAAAACCTAAAAAACTACCTAGCACCTAGCAAACTTAAGAACAAAACAGAACATAAAGTAGTATCCTCCAACAATTGGTTAACAGGTACTAAAAGCACCAACAAATGTGGGAAGCTGAATTGTCAGATGTGTAAACACATAAATAAAGCAAGCAAATTTTATAACTCTGAAAGATCAAAATATTTTGATATTAGGGTTAGAAGTAATTGCAATTCTACCTTTGTT
Source organism: Bombina bombina (assembly GCF_027579735.1). Lineage (NCBI taxonomy): Eukaryota > Metazoa > Chordata > Amphibia > Anura > Bombinatoridae > Bombina > Bombina bombina. Next base: position 1,226,724,878 of record NC_069499.1, on the reverse strand, counting down.
GTGTTTCTGTTAGAGTGTGGGTGTGGCCTATTTTATGTATGCCACACGAAAAGAAAAATCAAAAGAAGACTCTATGAACACATCTATAATATAAAAGAAAAAATTAACAAACATAGCGTTCCAAGACATTTTATAGAAATTCATAATAGTGACCCTAGTAGTCTCAAGATACAAGTAATAGACTGGGTCCCCCCAAGTGAACATGATAGACTTTTAAAACTACGCAAATTAGAGACCCTTTGGATTTACAAAATTAACTCTTTGGCACCCTTGTGGTTAAATATAGATATTGATGTGGCAGCCCATATGTAGTCATTTTAGCAAATAGTTTTCCTCTCTGTTTGTTTTGGTCATGCAAGATGATCATTTTAGTTCATTTGATACTAGCACAATGGCTAGGCACAATTATTTTATGAAAATATTTAATTTTATCATTGCATAGGAAGGAAGTTTTTAAGACATTTTTATGATTCTAAGTTTGATGTTTTTAACCTGTTGAGTCATGTATAGTGCAACTATAATACCATTTGAATTGCAGTATTACATGTAGTTGTTTCATTGCATTTTATGTTAGAGTGTTCTTTGAATTTAGGATTTTTTATTTGTTGGTTTTAAAGAATGAGGGACTTGTCCTTGAAGGTGTTGCTATAATTATTAACACAGGTGTATCCTATACCTCACATAGATTTTTGAAGGTATATACGGGCCTCCCTGCTGGTACAAGGCATTCAATCTTTTCCTCTTGAAAAAGCCCGTCCGCTCAGATGGGGAAAGCGCGTTGAGGTGTTCTGTGTATGAGCGATACACATTTTAAGCTTGAATTGTCAGTGATCACTACTGTAGGTGGGAAGTGGATACCAATACCGCTGTATGCTGTTACCCCTGCTTGATCAACTTTAGTTCTATGTGCACATTGATGCCTTGCATCTGGTGAGTTCTATACTTACTATGTATTTTTCTGTTAGTTATTTGTTTCAATAAATTCGCTTGAATCTGGGTGCTCTTTTTTGTCCTTTTTGTCCTACATGAGTTTCTGTTGGCTGCTGGGAGAAGAACACAGCCTCAGAACAGCTGCACCCCTACTACCGCAATCTATTGGTGGCTACGTCATTTCCTGACATGCTGGTTTGAGCCTAGAGAATACAGAGAACTGTCGACCTGAATTACCATCAGCACAGGGCTGCTCATAATGGGTAAACTCTTTAGACTTTCCAGTGATTCATATTTTATCTCCCTCACGATAAGGATGTTTGCCTAAGAAATTTTTATCAGACCATTTCTGAACTTTGTTTTCCGTGCACTTGCACACTGTATATGAGACATTTCATCATTGTGGCTATCGTGTTTGTGAGTTAACACTTTATCATCTAGCCTGTGGAAAGAGTCTTATCATATAAATCTATAGCTTTGAATTTTGATTTAAACACAGGTTTTCAACATTATACTGTCCTTTGTAAATATTCATGAAAGGGTTTTAGCGCAGACAGTTCATTTGTGGTGTGTATTAAAGGGACATTATACACTAATTTTTTCTTTACATAAATGTTTTGTAGATAATCTATTTATATAGCTCATAAAGTTTTTTTTTTAAATAATGTATAGTTTTGCTTATTTTTAAATAACATTGCTCTGATTTTCAGACTCATAACCAAGCCCCAAAGTTTTATGTGAATACTGTCAGCTACCTTCTCCAGCTTGCTGCTGTTTGTGTAAAGGGTCTTTTCATATGCAAAAGAAGGGGGAGGGGAGGGAGTGTCTTATTTCCCACTTGCAGTGGGCTTTCCAGCTGCCTTTTCAACAGAGCCAAACTGACAGCTTATAAGTAAGTTTTTAAATAGTTTTATACTGGATTTTTATATCAGTATCTGTGCATCTTAGTCTTTATAGTAGTGTCTATTACATGCAGTTATATGAAAATGAGTGTATACTGTCCCTTTAAGTAGGGATTTTTAGACCCAGAAGTGATATTTAAAATGCACAGTGCCCTTTGACCCTTTGATTCCTGCTACAACTGTATGTACTATAGAGCTATGGAAAGGTTTATGTTTTAATATACCAGAGTGTGAAATGACCTAACAAAGCATAACACAGTCTCACTCAGATAATTCTGTGCTAGCTGTTTAATGATGATTTAATTTTTTTTATTTTTTTGGCCCTTTTTTTGTTGTGCTATTCCAGAATAATTTTCAGAATTAAAATATGGCAGCCTGCTCAACCTTATCCCAGAAAGCCAAAAGAGGTTTGTGCTATTGCTGGCCGTTCTTTTGTTCCTTCCCCGAGGACAGGTTATCTTCTTTCATCCTTTACTTCAATGGTTGTCACTGTGATATTTATTTTAGAGAGGATTAGTACATAAAAAATAACAAATCTTGTAGATGTGTTTGCAAGGCAGGGACAATCAACCGGAGAAACAAGTGATATTCTATTCCCCATTTTTCTTTTTTGTTGTTGTTGCTGCTAAATCTTAATATAGAATATTTATATTGCTCTGAGGAAGCCGAGAGTCATACAAAACCCCCCAAAATATTTATATAGAATTTCAGACATAGTATTGTGAACGTAGTGAGAAAGGAATATGGGGACAAGTCTGATCTATGGCATTAATACATTTCATAAGTGTTTGCTCTGATAAAGAAGCATTCAATGATAAAAAAAAAAAAACTACCATGCACTTGAAGGGGTACTATTTAAACATTAAAATATCTCTGCAAATATAAGATAATAAAGAGTTGATTGTATTCAAAGAAGCTGCTGGAACACCCATTCAATTGGCCTCTCTCTCCTATCACCAAATTAACGGCTTGATTACGAGTTTTGCGTTAGAGGCTATGCGGTGCTAACGAGCACTTTTCCCTCACCGCTCACTTCCCTACAGCGCTGGTATTACGAGTTTTTACAAACCTGTAGTTAAAAGACAAGAAGTGAGCGTTGAGCAAAATTTTATTCCTTACCGCACTCCAATACCAGCGTTGCTTAAGTCAGCGGTGAGCTGGTCGTACGTGCTCGTGCATGATTTCCCTATAGGTATCAATGGGGAGAGCCGGCTGAGAAAAAGTCTAACACCTGCAAAAAAGCAGCGTAAAGCTCCTTAACGCAGCCCCATTGATTCCTATGGGGAAATAAAATTTATGTTTACACCTAACACCCTAACATGAACCCTGAGTCTAAACACCCCTAATCTTACACTTATTAACCCCTAATCTGCCCCCCCCCCGACATCTCTGACACCTACATTATTCTTATTAACCCATAATCTGCCGCTCCGGACACCGCCGCCACCTACATTAAACTTATGAACCCCTAATCTGCTACCCCCAACATCGCCACCACCTACATTATATTTATTAACCCCTAATCTGCCATCCCCAATGTCGCTGCCACTAAACTAAATATATTAACCCCTTAATCTAAGTCTAACCCTAACCCTAACACCCCCCTAACTTAAATATAATTTAAATAAATCTAAAGAAAATTACTATCATTACCTAAATTGTTCCAATTTAAAACTAAATACTTACCTATAAAATAAACCCTAAGCTAGCTACAATATAACTGAGTTACATTGTAGCTAGCTTAGGGTTTATTTTTATTTTACAGGCAAGTTTGTATTTATTTTAACTAGGAAGAATAGTTATGAAATAGTTATTAACTATTTAATAACTACCTAGCTAAAATAAATACAAAAGTACCTGTAAAATAAAACCTAACCTAAGTTACACTAACACCTAACACTACACTATAATTAAATAAATTAACTAAATTAACAACAATTAAATCAATTAAATTAGCTAAAGTACAAAAAACAAACAAACACTAAATTACAGAAAATAATAAACAAATTACAAGAAATTTAAACTTATTATACCTAATCTAATAGCCCTATCAAAATAAAAAAAGCCCCCCCCCCCAAAAAAAAAACCCTAGCCTAAACTAAACTACCAATAGCCTTTAAAAGGGCCTTTTGCGGGGCATTGCCCCAAAGTAATAAGCTCTTTTACCTGTAAAAAAACAAAAACAAACAACCCACCAACAGTAAAACCCACTGCCCGCACAACCAACCCCCAAAATAAAATACTATCTAAAAAAACCTAAGCTCCCCATTGCCCTGAAAAGGGCATTTGGATGGGCATTGCCCTTAAAAAGGCAGTTAGCTCTGTTACAAGCCCAATCCCCTAATCTAAAAAATAAACCCACCCAATACACCCTTAAAAAAACCTAACACTAACCCCCTGAAGATCGACTTATTTGGAGAAGTCTTCATCCAAGCCGGACTGAAGTCCTCAACGAAGCCGGGAGAAGTCTTCATTCAAGCCGGGTGAAGTGGTCCTCCAGACGGGCAGAAGTCTTCATCCAGATGGCATCTTCTATCTTCATCCATCCGGCACGGAGTGGTCCATCTTCAAGACATCCGACGCGCAGCATCCTCTTCATCCGACGACTAAAGATGAATGAAGGTACCTTTAAGTGACGTCATCCAAGATGGCGTCCCTTAGATTCCAATTGGCTGATTGGAAGACTTCTCCCGGCTTCGTTGAGGACTTCGGCCCGGCTTGGATGAAGACTTCTCCCGGTAAGTCGATCTTCAGGGGGTTATTGTTAGGTTTTTTTAAGGGTGTATTGGGTGGGTTTTATTTTTAGGTTAGGGTTTGGGCTTGCAAAAGAGCTAACTGCCCTTTTAAGGGCAATGCCCATCCAAATTCCCTTTTCAGGGCAATGGGGAGCTTAGGTTTTTTTAGATAGTATTTTATTTGAGGGGTTGGTTAAGTGGGTGGTGGGTTTTACTGTTGGGGGGGTAGGTTGTATTTTTTTTTACAGGTAAAAGAGCTGATTACTTTGGGGCAATGCCCCGCAAAAGGCCCTTTTAAGGGCTATTGGTAGTTTATTTTAGGCTAGGGTTTTTTTTTTATTTCGTGGGGGCTTTTTTATTTTGATAGGGCTATTAGATTAGGTGTAATTAGTTTAAATATCTTTTTTTTGTACTTTAGCTAATTTAATTTAATTGATTTAATTGTTGTTAATTTAGTTAATTTATTTAATTATAGTGTTAGGTGTTAGTGTAACTTAATTTAACTTATTTAAATTATATTTAAGTTAGGGTTAGACTTAGATTTAGGGGTTAATAACTTTAATATAATGGCGGCGACGTTGGGGGCGGCAGATTAGGGTTTAATAAGTGTAGGTAGGTTGCGGCGACATTGGGGATGGCAGATTAGGGGTTAATAAATATAATGTAGGTGTCGGCAATGTTGGGGGCAGCAGATTAGGGGTTCATAAATATAATGTAGATGGTGGCAGTGTCCGGATCGGCAGATTAGGGGTTAAAATTTTTATTATAGTGTTTGTGATGCAGGAAGGCCTCGGTTTAGGGGTTAATAGGTAGTTTATGGCTGTTAGTATACTTTTTTGCACTTTAGTTATGAGTTTTATGTTACGGCGTTGTACCATAAAACTCTTAACTACTGACTTTAGAATGCGTTACGGATCTTGACAGGGTAGGGTGTACCGCTCACTTTTTGGCCTCCCAGGACAGACTTGTAATACCGTCGCTATGGAAGTCCCATAGAAAAAAGACTTTACGAAGTTTACGTAAGTCGTTTTGCGGTAAGGCCAAAGAAGTGTGTGGTGACCCTAAACCTTCAAGACTCGTAATAGCAGCAGGCGTAAAAAGCAGCGTTAGGACCTCTTAACACTGTTTTTTTACACTAACGCACAACTTGTAATCTAGCCGTAAGTTTAATTGATGCTGTGACTTCTTGTTTACATAGATTTTCCATAGCCACAAATTCAGTATTGAAGTGGCAGTTTCAATAGGCAAAATCAGTTAATTAAAGGAAAATTACAACAATAAAAAAATTCAAAACAGTTTAGGATGTAAAATACATCACTGTAAATATGTTAACAAGGAAAAAATGTTACAGTATAATATCATTTTGTTTTGTCTTTGATTTTGAATCTAACAAATGTGTACAATACTGGTGCTTGGGATAAAAGCTCAGTGGCTGATATACAAAACTTCCACAGCCTTATTGGTTGACGGTAACATGTTAAAAAAATAGTACTTATTTCTTAGTACAGAAACATTAGAAATAGATAGAAAAACAAATAAATCATTGTTTAAATGCAACAGAAAACATTAACTTTAATAATAATTTAACTAAGACACTGATTTTTGGGTTCTGAAAGTTGAATTGAATGGGTTAACATTTTTTGCACTGCTCTATAATCCTTGGCCTAAGCAATCAACAATTGACCATCATTGTCCCTCACGTTTTCTGTGAATTTGTTCTTAATCCAGTTCTATGCAGTTTCAGAAATAATATGAATGGGATTGATGTATACAAGAAAGGATTAGCTCTTAGTGTTTGATATTCACAATATAGATTTATTGATATATTCTTTGAACTTCATTAGGGAAATTGTCTCTGGTGAACACCTAACCAACTAAAAATATAATTACAGCAGCAAAATTATAGTTGCCTGGAATATCCAGACGTATCTTCATTTAGAAAAAAAAAGAAAGAAAGATGTTGGTAAGACACCTTTGGTAATTGCAGGGTTAAATAATGCACAATCATTAGATGAGGTTTTGCACTAACATTTTCCTGTAGTTTGCTTTGTTGAGGATTTTTTTTTCTCTGCATAATTCTTAGGCCTCTCACGTACTTCCCTCTTTCCATAAGATAAGAGAACTGAGGAGAGTGTTTGCAGAGTAAAGATAAATGGAATAAAGAGTTAATATCCTATACTATAATTCAATGAGTAAACCAAGTTTTTCAGGGTTATTCACTTATTGCCCAGTTTAAAAAATACCCTGGGCTAGGAAAGAGTATGAAAGGGCAGTTGGTCTCAGATACACTGACTATCTATAATGGGCAGAGTCCCAGAGTTTGGCTCCTAGATGTTTCTCATTATATACAGAATTTTTTGTTAACTGCTGATAAATGCTCAACATACATTTATAGTTCAACATGTGGTATTTATTTAGCTGCAGAAACTTTTTTTCTTTTTTCGGTCTGAAGCAAAATGCCTCTTCAGAAAGAAATAGCGTGTGTGTGCGTTTAGATAGCTGAGCTTTTTGTGCTTGGCGCGGATGTACAGATTTGTGGGCAGCAAAGCCGAGCTGGACAGAGGGATCCTGTGAGTCACAAAGTAAATGTACAGCTACAAGAGCTGTTCTGTGGGACTGCGTCCAAGTTTTCTAATGATGTTTCCCTGGTTTCTGCCAGCATGGCTTTCTGTAAAACATATAACTCAGTCATGGCGGGTGTAGGGCTTCTGAGATGCTGTGTGCAGGAGTGTGAACGCCATGTGACTCTCAGCCAGAACACATGTGGGACAAGTGCCAAGGAAAAGCAGAACGGTTCCTGTGTAGGATAATGGTTCCTTCAGAGGAGCACTGCTTACTCTTTAATAGCGTTACTTAGCATCATTTATGTTGCAGATAATCTGCTTATCCTGCATGCAATGTAACCCTCTTATTGTTTCTGCAAGGATTTGGGACTATAAACTCCTTTACTGCCTTAATCAAGTTAAAGGGAAATTAAACTCAAAATTCACAATAAAATGTTTTTTTTATTAGTAGCACATAACCTTTGTAATGTATTGTTTTTTTATTTGTTTTGAATGTTACATATCATTTTACTTTTTTTTCAAGTGCCACAGAGAGACTAGCATGCACCAACCATAATTTAGAACTCATTGTAACAATCTACACAGTGATTGCTTGATCATTGCAGGAGCTCAGTTATTTGTGTCCCTAATAGACCCCAGCAAATGAAAATAGACATGAATGCATTTCAGTTTTAAATAGAAAACATTTTTGCAATAAAAATGTAAGGTATTTTCAGTAATAGCTTTTATTGTGCATGGAGCATATGTACATATGGTCTGTGTATCTGCATTCAAACACTATTCCGGCATCAGTGATTACGCAATTTGCATAACAGCTGATGAATACATGACACTGCATGCTCTGTGAGCATGGGCACCTGCACCTGCACAGTAAACTCTAGCACTTAAACATGTATTGCAAAAATACTTCTTTTCAAAATTAAAATTCATTCAAATGCATTACAATTTTGAGTCGTTCCCCCCCCCCCCCCTTTATCATGTTTTAGAAGGGAGCAGTGGCGTATTTAGGTTTTGTGCTGCCCTTGGCACTCAAATTTCTGCTGTCGTCCCCACCCCTTTTTGGCCATAATACACAGAGTTATACACATACAAATGCGCATGTGCACACATATATACACATATGCACACACAGACATATACACACACTCACATCTATCTTTTGTGGCAATATACAAAAAAAACAAAACAAAACAGAGATTTCTTGAAACTATAGTTCCCCAAACACAATACTAGGTGCTGAAAGCCAACAGAACTAAAGTTTAACTAACTGAATAACTTAAAAGGTACAGAGCTACCTCTAAACTGTAAGCGCCATGGGCAGTCTCTTATTATACCCCCTTAGAATGTAAGCTCTTTGGACAAAATTTCCCTATATATACCTGTATAATACTTCTAAAATCACTGTTTGATTCTTATAAATATAGCCACAAAAAACTGCTGCCCCCTCCCAATCTGCTGCCCTAGGCAAGAACCTTGTTTGCCTAGGCCAAAATACGCCACTGCAAGGGAGCATAAATTATTTAAAAAAAACAACAACAAAATCAATGTACCCGGGATACATATAATGGCTAACTAATAAGGAATATAAATGCAAGTTTTTAGGACACCGAAGTCCCTTTGTCAAGGGACAAGCCAGGACCCCAGAGTACTTGTAGGGATATTTAGTCATTAAAGTTATTGTAAATTTTAAGGAATTAAAGCCCAGTATCAAAGAATACTCTTAAAAACAGGGGCAATTTAAGACTACAATGCTGAATACAAAAATAGAATATATCTACAGACAAGGATTGTTTGCTCACCTGATGTATATTGCAATTACCACTAGAAAAACAGAAGGACCTATTTAACTTCTTTCATCTCTCGTCTCTTCCCTTTTCAGAGTGGCACCAATATATTTATAAAGCTCACTTGCCGAAAATGAACGCTACTAATCCAGTACCTAATGCTGCAGACGATTATTTTTTTCTTACTTCAAATGATTTTATTATAACAAGCTAAAAATAGAGCTGTGGTGTATAAAGTAAGTGCTACGTATCAAGAGTTAGTTGCTATGTAAAAGAAAACGTAACGAGTTTTGGGCATGTGCTGAAAGGAATCTTTCATTCTTATCTAAGACTTTGAAACCATCAGATTACAATTTGTAAGTAATGTTTAGGGTATAAGCCCCTAATTATGGTATTGGTTTTATGTATGTCTGCTAAATACACATCTCACAGACCACATTCCTATGTTTTACTAGTTAAATATAGACTTAAAAAGCTGAAGGTTTAATAGGTTCAACACAAGAAAGCTTCTGTTTCTATGTTTGATTTAATTTTTTTTAAGTTAAACTAGTTGACTCTGTACTTGTTTGAAAAAAGTAATAATAATACTTAAATAAAAAGGATAGTATTCCATGCAGACACATTCTAGACTTGCTGCTTTTAACACATCATCTCACCTCACGTAGAGAAAGTTCACCATTTTAATAAAAAAGAAGTTGATGTAATAAACATTTGATGGTCAAAATAATTGCTTAACACATCTTGCCTGTCTGTTTTCCTGATTTAGCAATTTAAAGGGAGATGAAAGATGAATAATAAAGTGCTTTAAAGTCAAAATAAAACTTTCCAATTTACTTCTGTTATCTAATTTGCTTTATTCACTTGGTATCCTTTTTAAAAAAACATAACTAGATAGGCTCAGGAGTGGTCATGTACATCTGGTAAAATATCTGCTGTTTGATAGGTTCACATATATGCTACCTGATGTGCTTAGCTAGCTCTCAGTAGTGATGTTGCGAACCTAAAATTTTCGATTCGCGAACGGCGGGCTCGAACTTCCGGTATTGTTCGCGAATAGGCAGGCGAACTTTAAAACCTACAAGGACTCTTTCTGGCCACAATAGTGATGGAAAAGTCGTTTCAAGGGTACTAACACCTGGACTGTGGCATGCTGGAGGGGGATCCATGGCAAAACTCCCATGGAAAATTACATAGTTTATGCAGAGTCTGCTTTTAACCCATAAAGGGCCTAAATCAACTAACATTCCCAAATTGTTTGCAATAACGTGCTTTAAAACATCAGTTATGATGTCGTATCTATCAGGTAGTGTAAGGGTTACGGCCGCATCACAGTGACAGAGCAAACTCCAAGTGTTACGCACCGCAATAAACCGCAAACAGTCCACTTGCACAACCACAAGATAGATTTGATAGATAGATACATAGATTACTTAGCACAAAAGGCTGGCAGACAGGAGGTAAATGCAATTTAAGGACACTAGGAGACTGAATACTGCCAGGCTAGGTGGGCCTGGCACACAGCAGGCTGCAAGGCAGGAGGAAAGTGCAATTCAATGGCACGAGCAAACTGAGGATTCAGAACAACTATTACCAAAAATTTTAATTTTTAATTATTAAGAATACTGTGACAACAAATATGATTGGTGTAAATATTTTGAAAGTAGGCCTGGCACACAGGCTTGGAAGGCAGTAGAAAAGTGCAATTCAATGGCCCGAGCAAACTGAGGATTATGATCAACAATCACATTTTTTTTTAATTTTAATTAGTAACAATACTGTAACAACAATTATGATTGGTGTAAATAGTTGGCAAGACGGCCTGGCACACAGGCTGGCAGGCAGGAGGTAAATGCAATTCAATGGCACTAGGAGACTGAATATTTGCAGTCCAAAAAATTATGATTTTTATTTTTTTATATACTGTTACAAGAATTATGATTGGTTCCACTAATTGGCTAGTTGGGCCTGGAAAACACGCTGGCAGGCAGGAGGAAAGTGCAATTCAATGGCACGAGCAAACTGAGGAATCACAAGCGATCAATTTGGAATTTTAAAGATTAACAATACTTTTACAACAACTAGGATTGGTGGCACTAATTGGCTAGTTTGTGCCTGGCACACAGGCTGCCAGGCAGGAGGAAACTGCAATTCAATGGCACTAGTAGACTGAATATTTGCAGTCCAAAAAATTATGAATTTAAATTTTTTTGATACTGTTACAAGAATTATGATTGGTGCCACTAATTGGCTAGTTGGGCCTGGCACACAGGCTGGGAGATATGAGTCGTGGATGGTAGGTAGGGCAGCAATTTAACACAGTATGCTGTGTAAGTGACAAAAACACAGGCCTGATAGAAAATTAAGTTAGATTACACTAGCAAAATATTTTAAAATTTTAGATTTTAATATTAAAATTATGTTAAGAAGTGCAATACACATATGAGTGGTCGCACTGGCTGGCTGCTACGTAGGGCAGCAATTAACAACAGTATGCTGTGTAAGTCAGATAGACAGTTAGACACAGGCCTGATAGAAAATAAAATTAGATTATACTAGCATAATGATTTAAAGACTTTTTTGGGGAATTTAAAGAAAAAGGTTAAGCACATACATATGAGTCGTGGCTGATAGCCTTGGAAGGGCAGCTATGAAAAACAGTAGGCTCTGTAACTCAGATACACACACGCCTGATAGAAAATACTATTAGATTACACTAGAAAAATGATTTAAATTATTTTTTTGGGGGGGAAATTAAGAAAAGGTTAAACACATATGAGTCGTGGCTCATAGACTAGGGAGGGCAGCAAGTAAACACAGTAGGCTCTGTATGTCAGCAAAACACACAGGCCTGATAGAAAATTATATTAGATTACACTATCAAACAAATTTAAACTTTTTTTTTTATATATATTTAAATTAAGGTGAAGAAGATATGAGTGGTGGCTGCCTGGCACAGACCAATTAACCAAAAGACTGAAAATAAATGAGGTATATTAATGCTGAGTGAGCCTGACAGACACAGGCCTGATAGAAAATGTAATTAGATTACACTAGAAAAATTATTTAAATAAAACATTTTAAATTTAAAATAATGTTATAAACGGATATTAACACTGGTGGCTGGCACAGAGCAATGAACCAGAGTATATGCTGTGTGACACAGGCCTGATAGAAAATGAAAAAAAAAATTACACTAGCAAAATAATAAAAAATTTTGGTTAGTTAAATTTAAACTAATGTTGTTAGGGAGATATTAGTGGTGGCAGTAATCACAGCATATGCTGTGAGCCTTAAACACACAGGCTGAAAGCCAGGCAAATGCTAATAAAAAAAATACGAAAAAAAAACCGGCACGAAATATAGCCCTAAAAAGGGCTTTTTGGGGTGCTGTGCTTGCAGCAGAGATGAGTGGAGTCCTTCTGGACTGTAGTGGACACTAAATACACTAGCCTAGCTATGTTTTTCCTATTAATGTCAGGAGCAAAAACACAACACGTCCTCTCATTAAGAAAGCAAGGTCGTTATGAGTCTAAAATGGCGGATTCCGAGTAGCTGGGAGTGTCTGTGAGGGAGTGTCTGATGTTGATTGGCTCTAATGTGTCAGACGGCTGTGACATACAGGTTCAAAGTTTCCTCAATGATGACACATAGGGGCTATGTTCGCTGTGAACCGTTTGCGGGCGAACAGTTCGGGACATCACTAGCTCTCAGTAGTGCATGGCTGTTCCTTCAAGAAAGGATACCAAGGACCAATGAGGTGAATTAGATCATTGAAATAAAATGGCAAATTGTTCAGTTTAAATAACAGGCGGTATGATAATGGATGCCACCTCGGCCATGTTTTTCTGGCACTTATGATTTACGCATGCTGCAGGGTGTGCAGGGAGGAACATGTATTGTGCTGTTCATCAGCACTATTCATGTGATGTCTAGAGGCACAATACATGTTCCTCCCTGCACACCCTGCAGCATGCGTAACCCATAAGTGCCAGAAAAACATGTGGCAACACAAGGCATGATATTCTGGTAGTTAAAGGGACACTGACCCAATTTTTTTCTTTTGTGATTCAGATAGAGCATGACATTTTAAGCAACTTTCTAATTTACGCCTATTATCAAATTCTCTTTATTCTCTTGGCATCTTTACATGAAATGCAAGAATGTAAGTTTAGATGCCGGCCTATTTTTGGTGAACAACCTAGGTTATTCTTGCTGATTGGTGGATAAATTCATCCACCAATAAAAAAGTGCTGTCCAGAGATCTGAACCAAAAAATAGCTTAGATGCCTTCTTTTTCAAATAAAGATAGAAAGAGTACGAAGAAAAATTGATAATAGGAGTAAAGTAGAAAGTTGCTTAAAATTGCATGCTCTATCTGAATCACGAAAGAAAAAACATTTGGGTTCAGTGTCCCTTTAAATTGGGACTATCGCCTGAACTGCGTATTGGGGCCAGGATTAAACTCAGATGTATCAGAGGTGTGCAATACATTCTTATTTCTGGCATGCTAATGGGTGTTTTCCCAACCTCCCCTACAAGTTATTATATCCATGGCAACATTGTTGCCCTGGGCCACCATTTTCCCACTACTGCTTCATACAGTTAAAGGGACACTAAACACATTGACATTTTTAAATATAATGCATAATTAACAAGTGCATAATAAAAAAAAAGACAATGAAATATCACTTACGCTGAATTTCACAAAAGCAGTAGATTTTTTTCCTGGCAAATGTATTTTTTCTCCTATTTGCCAGCCCGATGTACCATGTGACAGACACCAGCCAATCACAGACTAGTATACGTATACCTTGTGAGCTTATGAACATATTCCGTAGGAGCTGGTGCCTTAAAAAATGTGCATATAAAAAGACTGCAAAATTTGATAATGGAAGTAAATTAGAAAAATTCTTAGAATTGAGTGCTCGTTCTAAATCATGAAAATTTAATTTTGATTTGAGTGTTCTTTTAAATAACAACTGCAAAACAATTAGATTTATACTAACTTTATGACAGTAACTATCCTTAGTCTGTGGACTAAACCCAGTGGCAAGATTACATATGCGATGACACCAGTTTTTACACGGTTTTGGTATCATATATACAGCGCCGCATATAAATTGCCGTAAGTCACTGGCGACTCCCGAAATTTTTATATACGCTCATTTCTGGACATCGCTAGTTTATCCGACTTACGGCACTTTATGAACTGCCGGCGGGGTTTATGTAATACCCTAATGTGCGCAGTGAAATTACGGGCAGCACGGGTTTCAGCAGTTGCACTGAAGCCTGCGCCGTATATGTAATCTCGCCCCAGATTGGCTTCTTCAAATGGTGGATGGAGTTAGGCTATTGAAAATCAATTGCAGCTAATGGGATGTTAATTTGTTTTAAAAGCATTAAGACTTGGCTGATATGTTTTTCTTTAGCAACACAACAGAAATGTCTTGTAAATACATAGGCCCCTATTTATCAAGGGCTTGCGGACCTGATCCGACACTGCGGATCAGGTCCGCCCGACCTCGTTGAATACGGCGAGCAATACGCTCGCCGTATTCAGCATTGCACCAGCAGCTCACAAGAGCTGCTGGTGCAACGCCGCCCCCTGCAGACTCTCGCCAACAGCAGGGGGGTGTCAATCAACCCGATCGTACGCGATCGGGTTGTTTTCCGGCTATGTCTGTCCACCTCCTCAGAGCAGGCGGACAGGTTATGGAGCAGCGGTCTTTGTGACCGCTGCTTCATAGCTGCTGTTTCTGGCGAGTCTGATGACTCGCCAGAAACACGGGGCATCAAGCTCCATTCGGAGCTTGATACATATGCCCCAAGGTGTTTACTGTCCCTTTGATGAAGACGCTTATCCTGAGAACATATTGTTTTTTACTTTCTCAATTGACTGTACCTATGAAAAATAGATAAAAAGATTTTTAAAAAGATAAAAATATTACATATTAATTTATAACTTACAAAATGTCATTTGGAAACCTTTTCGATACTCTAGAGATGTGGATTTTGAAATCCTGTTACTTTGTCTGACTTTTGAGTTGTTTCACTAATATTATCAGAGAGGAATCACTAATTGACAATTCACAGACAGTGGGCGTTTACAATAATCCTGATCTGAAGGTTTTGCATACAGTATAGCTCATTTGTGCTGTTTATTCCTAGTAGACACCAATCTCACACTCTGCTTGAGCTGGGGATTTCAACATGAAAGTATTACTCTTCCCCTCTGGAGATCTCATTGGTGACAATAATGGGGAATGTTGGAGCTGTTTCTGGTTTTCTTAAAGCGAATACAATTCATTAGACAATTTGATTCCCTGTCCGTTACGATTCACAAGGGAAATTAGATAGATTGCATCACTTGGCACAAGAATTAAGAGGCAAAATGATCAATAGGTGGCAATCTGCAGAGAAAAGAATGACACAATGAGCATTAAGACAAGATTCCAGATTCTCCATGGAAATGTACGGAAACAATGCAGAAATAATAGAGAGGAAATTACAATAGAGCCCAGAGCAATTACAATATCATAATCTGAGTAAATCAGAAGAATTACATCATTATTTTCCATTAAGGTATTGAGCACCAAGAGGCACACAGCGCTTTGCGATTTACTGTATCTTGTATATTGCAGCGTGTTTACTTTTTGTTCAGTAATATGACTCTTTATTGCTACCCTGTAATTAATTTGCCTCTCATCGTTCCTATGAAGACCATTCAGATTTATAGTCAAATGTTTTACACATTTTCTTGATGGATAAGCAAAGTGTGTGTTAAAATTCTATTTAATTACCGCTCCTGCTCGCCCGCTAACTCCGCTCAACTTCTGCTCTTTGCGTGACTCTGGTAGCGTGCGTATTACAAGTTGAAAGTAAATGTTTTTCACTTGCGCACTAACCCTATGCCCACAAAGAGCCCACCGCAAAATCTCCACTACACTATTAACCCCTAATCCGCTGAATACTTGTAGAGTGGTGTAGGTTTTGTTTTTTAAAAAAAGCTAAATCACTTTAGGACAATGCAATACAAAGCACTTATATATATGTCTATGAATGTATACATATGTTTTCATGTGTTTATATTTGTACACACTCACATATATATATATATATATATATATATATACACAGTATATATAATATATATAACTCTACAACTCTATCTCTGCATTGCCCCACTCATGGAGCATACAGAAAAAGAGCGATTTCGCTAGTTTTAGTGAGATCGCAGCAGAGATATCCCAGCAGCGGATCTTTAAGGGCTTAAAGGGACATTATACACTAGATTTTTCTTTGCATAAATATTTTGTAGATGATCTATTCATATAGCCCACACAGGTTTTTTTTTTTTTTTTTTTAAAAAGGTATAGTTTTGCTTTAAATAACATTGCACTGATTTCAGACTCCTAACCAAGCCCCAAAGTTTTATGAGAATACTGATGTATTCCTTCTCCAGCTTGCCCCTGTTTGTGTAAAGAGTCTTTTCATATGCAGAGGAAGGGGGGGGTCTGTTATTTCCCACTTGCAGTGGGTGTTCCAGTAACCTTTTCAACGGAACTAAGCTGGGAGTTTCTAAATAAGTTTTAAAACGGTTTTATGCTGGATTTTTATAACCGTATCTGTGCATATTATTCTTTATAGTAGTGTCTATTACATGCAGGTATATGAAAATATGTGTATACTGTCCCCTCGGTAAGGGGTTAAGTATCTAGAATTTGGATTGTGGTGAGGAAAACATATCTGGTACATGCTAAAGGGACAGTCAACACAAAAATTGTTATTGTTTAAAAAGATAGATAACGCCTTTACTACCCATTCCCCAGCTTTGCACAACCAACATGGTAATTTTACCATACTTTATAACCTTTAAACCTCCAAATTTCTGTATTTTTCTAAGTCACTAAAGATAGCCCCATGACAACATTTTTTTTATTAGGTTTTCACAACAGGGGAGTGCTAGTTCATGTGAGCCCTATAGATAACATTGTGGATTCTAACAACACAGCACTAATTGGCTTAAATGCAAGTCAATAGATAATAAATACAAAGTCATACAAAGTCATGTGTTCAGGGGGGTAATCACAGACAAAAAGCATAATAATATAACTGTGCTAGAGATGTAAAGCTGTAATGGCTGCCCTTATCTCAATGCTTTTAAAATCTTGCACAGCAGCTAGACACTGCTAGTTCATGCATGCCACATAGATAACATTGTGCTCAGTCTCATGGAGAATGCTAATTGTTATGCAAGAACCAGCACTGATTGGCTAAAAAATGCAAGATGGTAAAAAGTACTGATATAAGGGGCAGTCTGTAGTGGCTTAGATACAGGTAATCACAGAGGTAAAAAGTATATTAATATTAGTTTCGGTTATGCAAAACTGTGGAATGTGTAGTAATGGGATTATCTATCTTTTTAAACAATAACAATTTATTTCTAGGGGGTAAGAGTCCACAAAATCCTTACTCATAGGAATTCACTTCCTGGCCACCAGAAGAAGGCAAAGACACCCCACAACAAAACTTTAAAGGGACAGTATACACTCATTTTCATATAACTGCATGTAATAAACACTACTATAAAGAATAAGATGCACAGATACTGATATAAAAATCCAGTATAAAACGGTTTAAAAACTTACTTAGAAGCTCTTAGTTTAGCGCTGTTGAAAAGGTAGCTGGAAAGCCCACTGCAAGTGGGAAATAAGACACTCCCCCTCCCCATTCTTTTGCATATGAAAAGACCCTTTACACAAAGGTAGCTGACGGTATTCACATAAAACTTTGGGGCTTGGTTAGGAGTCTGAAAATCATAGCAATGTTAATTAAAAATAAGCAAAACTATACATTTATTTAAAAAAACAAAAAACTTTATGGGCTTTATAAATAGATCATCTACAAAACATTTATGCAAAGAAAAAATGAATGTATAATGTCCCTTTAAGTATCCCTCCTACTTCCGTCTCTCTCCCAGTTGTTCTTTGCCTCATCAACAAAGAGCAAGCAAGGATAGAGGTGTTCAAGTTTTTTTGAAGAATTACAGGGATATTAAACCCAGAATTTCCCTCAATGGATAGTTCCTTGTAGAGAGGGATTTAGGAGAGTAATGGCTGTGCAAAGTAAATGTTTTCTTTGGAGTTGTGGTCACAAGACAAGCCACGGGTGTCACTGAGAAGTTCCTTTAGCCTCCTCCTGCTGGGCCATTAAGCTGTACTCCCTCAGTATATCCACGACTGTTAGTTAATGTGTTAAATGGGCTCTCTACTGTTTCCTGAGGATTGCATTGGGGTAAGATCAGTGGCGGGGACTACATGGTGCAAATGCAAATCTTCAGAGTGCTCTTCAGAGTTCTGTAAAACCAAGAATAAAAGTAATTTTTTTGGCCTGCTCCTCTGTGAGGCCCCTTTTAAGCCCACATGAGCCCCTCCCTTCTCACGCCTGCCCACTTCTGAGCTTTCCTGTTGCAGCTCCCTCTCACCTAATATGGGAGCTGGCAACTGCCCCAATCCCCACCGGGTAAGTACCCATGTGTCTCACACAGCCCACAGGCTATTAGTATTACATTGTTATGTATTTCACAGCCAGTCATAGCAATATTGCACTCAGTACAGCCATATCACAGACTTTAGGCGTGATGTCATACGTTGCACAGGTTTGTGCACAGTATACACTAGTTATACACACAAGGGGTCATTTAGTAAATTCCTACAGTATGTACTATTGTATTTTAAACAACTTTCCAGTTTACTTCTATTATCAAATTGGTTTCATTCTCTTAGTATCATTTGTTGAAGGAGCAGTAATGCACTACTGGTTTCTAACTGAACACATAGATGAGCCAATGACAATCGGTATATATATGCAGCCACCAATCAGCTTCTAGAACCTAGGTTATTTGCTGCTCCTGAGCTTACCTAGATAAATCTTTCAGCAAAAGATAACTGGAGAAGGAAGCAAATTAAATAATAGAAGTAAATTGAAAAGTTGTTTAAAATTGTATGTTCTGTCTAAATAATGAATGTCTTATTATAACTTTACTGTTCCTTTAACTTGAATCATAGCCCTTACTGTTTATAGTTCCATATTAGGGTATTTTCCCTAATTTTACTCCATATTTATACACTGGTTTGTTCTTCCTTGAGGGAAAATATTAGTTCTCTGTGTATCTCTACTTGGAAAGTTTTTTATTTCTACAGCATATGAGTTATCCTTCTAATACTGTGATTTATAGCTGTACTATAGTATATTCCTTAGCTTGTGCTGATGATATATGTTACTGTGCGATGCACAGGATACTGAGAGAATACTGGAGTACTTTCTATAGCTGTACTATAGTATATTCCTTAGCTTGTGCTGATGATATATGTTACTGTACGATGCACAGGATACTGAGAGGATACTGGAGTACTTTCTATAGCTGTAGTACTGTTATGCATTTCTGTGCAATCATTTCATTTTCATTGTGAATGGAAGTTACAGTATATTCAGTATCTGTACCCCTATTTATATGCTGCTGTGCAATAGTTTACTTTTCTCTACAGTAATCCATATATACTGTCATATACTACTGTGTCATGGTTTATTTTCCTCATGACAGATACTACAAGATATCCATTCCTCGAATTACTGTTTTATATTGCCTTGCAATGTTTTTCCTTTCGTTGTGTGAGGATACTACAGTATATTCCATATCAAGTACAACTGTTATATAGTGCCGTTCAATGTTTTCACCCTAATTGTGAGAGGATACTACAGTATATTCCGTATCCAGTATTTTATTTTTTGCTATGCAATAGTCTAACTTATATGTGAGTGTATACTTCAGTATTTTCCATATCTTGTATCCTGTTACTTATTACCATATATTATACTTGTGAGTGTATATTCACAGTATTTTCCATATCTTGTATCCTGTTACTTATTATTACCATAAATTATACTTGTGAGTGTATACTACAGTATTTTCCATCTCTTGTATCCTGTTACTTATAACCATATATTATACTTGTGAGTAAATACTACAGTATTTTCCATATCTTTTATCCTACCATATATTATACTTGTGAGTGGATACTACAGTATTTTCCATATCTTGTATCCTGTTACTTATTACCATATATTATACTTGTGAGTGTATACTACAATATTTTCCATATCTTGTATCCTGTTACTTATTACCATATATTATACTTGTGAGTGGATACTACAGTATTTTCCATATCTTGTATCCTATTACTTATTACCATAAATTATACTTGTGAGTGGATACTACAGTATTTTCCATATCTTGTATCCTGTTACTTTTTACCATATAATAGTATACTTGTGAGTGGATACTACAGTATTTTTTATATTTCTACTGAGGTACTACTGTTATTTATTGCTGTGCAATAGTCTACTTTATGTGTGAGTGGTTACTACAGTATTTGCCATATCTTGTATCCTGTTATTTATTGCCATACAATATTATATTTGTCAGTGGATACTTCAGTATTTTTATATTTGTACTGTGGTACTACTGTTATTTATTGCCATACAATATTATACTTGTCAGTGGATACTACAGTATTTTTATATTTGTACTGTGGTACTACTGTTATTTATTGCCATACAATATTATACATGTCAGCGGATACTACAGTATTTTTATATTTGTACTGTGGTACTACTGTTATTTATTGCCATCCAATATTATACTTGTCAGTGGATACTACAGTATTTTTATATTTGTACTGTTGTACTACTGTTATTTATTGCCATACAGTATTATACTTGTCAGTGGATACTTCAGTATTTTTATATTTTTACTGTGGTACTACTGTTATTTATTGCCATACAATATTATATATGTCAGTGGATACTACAGTATTTTTATATTTGTACTGTGGTACTACTGTTATTTATTGGCATGACAATATTATACATATCAGTGGATACTACAGTATTTTTATATTTGTACTGTGGTACTACTGTTATTTATTGCCATACAATATTATACGTTAGTGGATACTTCAGTATTTTTATATTTGTACTGTGGTACTACTGTTATTTATTGCCATACAATATTATACTTGTCAGTGGATACTACAGTATTTTTATATTTGTACAGTGGTACTACTGTTATTTATTGGCATGACAATATTATACTTGTCAGTGGATACTACAGTATTTTTATATTTGTACTGTGGTACTACTGTTATTTATTGCCATACAATATTATACATGTCAGTGGATACTTCAGTATTTTTATATTTGTACTGTGGTACTACTGTTATTTATTGCCATACAATATTATACTTGGCAGTGGATACTACAGTATTTTTATATTTGTACTGTGGTACTACTGTTATTTATTGCCATCCAATATTATACTTGTCAGTGGATACTTCAGTATTTTTATATTTGTACTGTGGTACTACTGTTATTTATTGCCATACAATATTATACTTGTCAGTGGATACTACAGTATTTTTATATTTGTACTGTGGTACTACTGTTATTTATTGCCATACAATATTATACTTGGCAGTGGACACTACAGTATTTTTTACTGTTATTTATTGCCATCCAATATTATACTTGTCAGTGGATACTTCAGTATTTTTATATTTGTACTGTGGTACTACTGTTATTTATTGCCATACAATATTATACTTGTCAGTGGATACTACAGTATTTTTATATTTGTACTGTGGTACTACTGTTATTTATTGCCATACAATATTATGCTTGTCAGTGGATACTACAGTATTTTTATATTTGTACTGTGGTACTACTGTTATTTATTGCCATACAATATTATACATGTCAGTGGATACTTCAGTATTTTTATATTTGTACTGTTGTACTACTGTTATTTATTGCCATACAATATTATACTTGTCAGTGGATACTTCAGTATTTTTATATTTGTACTGTGGCACTACTGTTATTTATTGCCATACAATATTATATATGTCAGTGGATACTACAGTATTTTTATATTTGTACTGTGGTACTACTGTTATTTATTGGCATGACAATATTATACATATCAGTGGATACTACAGTATTTTTATATTTGTACTGTGGTACTACTGTTATTTATTGCCATACAATATTATACGTCAGTGGATACTTCAGTATTTTTATATTTGTACTGTGGTACTACTGTTATTTATTGCCATACAATATTATACTTGTCAGTGGATACTACAGTATTTTTATATTTGTACAGTGGTACTACTGTTATTTATTGGCATGACAATATTATACTTGTCAGTGGATACTACAGTGGATACTTCTATTATTTATTGCCATACAATATTATACGTCAGTGGATACTTCAGTATTTTTATATTTGTACTGTGGTACTACTGTTATTTATTGCCATACAATATTATACTTGTCAGTGGATACTACAGTATTTTTATATTTGTACTGTGGTACTACTGTTATTTATTGCCATACAATATTATACATGTCAGTGGATACTTCAGTATTTTTATATTTGTACTGTGGTACTACTGTTATTTATTGCCATACAATATTATACTTGTCAGTGGATACTTCAGTATTTTTATATTTGTACTATGGTACTACTGTTATTTATTGCCATACAATATTATACATGTCAGTGGATACTACAGTATTTTTATATTTGTACTGTGGTACTACTGTTATTTATTGGCATGACAATATTATACATATCAGTGGATACTACAGTATTTTTATATTTGTACTGTGGTACTACTGTTATTTATTGCCATACAATATTATACGTCAGTGGATACTTCAGTATTTTTATATTTGTACTGTGGTACTACTGTTATTTATTGCCATACAATATTATACTTGTCAGTGGATACTACAGTATTTTTATATTTGTACAGTGGTACTACTGTTATTTATTGCCATACAATATTATACATGTCAGTGGATACTTCAGTATTTTTATATTTGTACTGTGGTACTACTGTTATTTATTGCCATACAATATTATACTTGGCAGTGGATACTTCAGTATTTTTATATTTGTACTGTGGTACTACTGTTATTATTGTAATGCGATAGTTTAATTTATTTGTGTGTGGATACTTCAGTATTTTCCATATCTTGTACTACGGCTGTTTATTGCCATGCAATACTATACCTCTATTGGTATGATTCCCCTACAGTATGTTCCATATCTTGTACTACTGTTATTTATTTCTGTGCAATAGTAAACCTTTATTGGTATAAGGATATGTTAGTATTTTTAGATTTTTCTAGTATTTCTACAGTATTACTTTCTTTGTACTTTTGTGTAACACTTATTGCGAGGGATTCTTATAGGATACTCACATATTTGAGTTCCTATTATAATAATGTTGAGGTTCCATACTCACTACGGTTTCCATAGTTTTCTTTCACTTTCCTAAGGAATCTATTGAACAGTCTTAATGATTAAGTAAGAGCATGCAATTGTAAGCAGTTTTCCAGTTTCTCCCATTGACAGGGTGTTCTTGGTCCTTTTGTGGTTACACTTTGGGTTGACAATCTCCTGCTGGGCATGTGCAGGAATTGGCTAAGGGCTGCCTCGGTGCTATAATATTTTTTCAGGCCTGTTTACCTGTCTCTATGTAGATTTTCTACAAGGTGTGGAAATGTGTTTCTATCGAGATAAACGGTTCAGGGATATGTGTGGCATTCTGTTAGCATCCTCAAATCTTTCCATTCTTTCAGGATGTAGTAGATAAGGGCTTATCTGCCAACATTCTAGGGGTTCATATGTTGGACCTTTTCCATCTTTATGGCATAGGAGTTTTGCATATCCTATGAATTGTCAGGCTTTTGTTCAGGTCTTAGTTGGATCTGTAGTTAGGCCTGTTTTTCTTTTGGAGTTTTGTATAGGGTTACTCAGGTTCATAATATCCGCCCTTTGTATGTGTGCATATCCTACATATTCTAGTTCTGTTCTTCATTATTGAGATTTGCAGAATGAGGTTTTTAGTAGACCAAGTTGCGAGGTTTGCATCCTGGTTGACATGTCATATTTTTGCTAAAAAATGTTTAGTTTATCAGGTTTTGTCTCGGTGGAGACAGCTTTGGGAAGGAAGGTTTTCTTGTGATGGATTATGGCAATTAGGTGCCTGCCTTTTTTTATTTCCCACCCGTTTTCATTTGTGGAATCCTTAACTTGGGTATTGGTTCCCATGAGTAATGATTTTGTGGACTCACCACCTAGAAAGAAAAACATAATTTATGCTAACCTGATAAATTCCTTTCTTTCTTGGTGGTAAGAGTCCACAAACCCACCCCTTTTTTGGTTGGCAGCAGTTCTAGTTTGCACCTCTTTACCCCACTGTCTTTCTTACTTCTTCCTCCTTTACTTGGCTATATTTACTACTGGAAGAGAAAGGGAAGTATGAGAAATACTTAGGCCTAGATTTGGAGTTTGGCGTTAGCCGTGAAAACCAGCGTTAGAGGCTCCTAACGCTGGTTTTAGGCTACCGCCGGTATTTGGAGTCAGTGATTAAAGGGTCTAACGCTCACTTTTCAGCCGCGACTTTTCCATACCGCAGATTCCCTTACGTCAATTTAGAGTCGTTTCTGAAGTGAGCGTTAGAGCTCTAACGACAAAACTCCAGCCGCAGGAAAAAAGCAGGAGTTAAGAGCTTTCTGGGCTAACGCCGGTTCATAAAGCTCTTAACTACTGTGCTCTAAAGTACACTAACACCCATAAACTACCTATGTACCCCTAAACCGAGGTCCCCCCACATCGCCGCCACTCGATTAATTTTTTTTAACCCCTAATCTGCCGACCGCCACCTACGTTATACTTATGTACCCCTAATCTGCTGCCCCTAACCCCGCCGACCCCTGTATTATATTTATTAACCCCTAACCTGCCCCCCACAACGTCGCCGCCAGCTACTTACAATAATTAACCCCTAATCTTCCGACCGAAAAGCGCCGCCACCTACGATATCCTTATGTACCCCTAATCTGCTGCCCCTAACACCGCCGACCCCTATATTATATTTATTAACCCCTAATCTGCCCCCCTCAACGTCGCCGACACCTGCCTACACTTATTAACCCCTAATCTGCCGAGCGGACCTGAGCGCTACTATAATAAAGTTATTAACCCCTAATCCGCCTCACTAACCCTATAATAAATATTATTAACCCCTAATCTGCCCTCCCTAACATCGCCGACACCTAACTTCAATTATTAACCCCTAATCTGACGACCGGAGCTCATCGCTACTATAATAAATGGATTAACCCCTAAAGCTAAGTCTAACCCTAACACTAACAACCCCCTAACTTAAATATAATTTAAATCTAACGAAATTAATTAACTCTTATTAAATAAATTATTCCTATTTAAAGCTAAATACTTACCTGTAAAATACATCCTAATATAGCTACAATATAAATTATAATTATATTGTAGCTATTTTAGGATTAATATTTATTTTACAGGCAACTTTGTAATTATTTTAACCAGGTACAACAGCTATTAAATAGTTAAGAACTATTTAATAGTTACCTAGTTAAAATAATAACAAAATTACCTGTAAAATAAATCCTAACCTAAGTTATAATTAAACCTAACACTACCCTATCAATAAATTAATTAAATAAACTACCTACAATTACCTACAATTAACCTAACACTACACTATCAATAAATAAATTAAATACAATTGCTACAAATAACTACAATTACATAAACTAACTAAAGTACAAAAAATAAAAAAGAACTAAGTTACAAAAAATAAAAAAATATTTACAAACATAAGAAAAATATTACAACAATTTTAAACTAATTACACCTACTCTAAGCCCCCTAATAAAATAACAAAGACCCCCAAAATAAAAAAATGCCCTACCCTATTCTAAATTAATAGAGTTAAAAGCTCTTTTACCTTACCAGCCCTGAACAGGGCCCTTTGCGGGGCATGCCCCAAGAAAATCAGCTCTTTTGCCTGTAAAAAAAAACATACAATACCCCCCCCCAACATTACAACCCACCACCCACATACCCCTAATCTAACCCAAACCCCCCTTAAATAAACCTAACACTAAGCCCCTGAAGATCTTCCTACCTTGTCTTCACCATCCAGGTATCACCGATCCGTCCTGGCATCCGGTGCTGAAGAGGTCCAGAAGAGGCTCCAAAGTCTTCCTCCTATCCGGCAAGAAGAGGACATCCGGACCGGCAAACATCTTCTCCAAGCGGCATCTTCGATCTTCTTCCATCCGGTGCGGAGCGGGTCCATCTTGAAGCAGCCGACGCGGATCCATCCTCTTCTTCCGGCGTCTCCCGACGAATGACGGTTCCTTTAAGGGACGTCATCCAAGATGGCGTCCCTCGAATTCCGATTGGCTGATAGGATTCTATCAGCCAATCGGAATTAAGGTAGGAATATTCTGATTGGCTGATGGAATCAGCCAATCAGAATCAAGTTCAATCCGATTGGCTGATCCAATCAGCCAATCAGATTGAGCTCGCATTCTATTGGCTGTGATAGTGTAGTGTTAGGTTAATTGTAGATAATTGTAGGTAGTTTATTTAATTAATTTATTGATAGTCTAGTGTTAGGTTTAATTGTAACTTAGGTTAGGATTTCTTTTACAGGTAAATTAACTATTTTAGCTATTAAATAGTTCTTAACTATTTAATAGCTATTGTACCTGGTTAAAATAAATACAAAGTTACCTGTAAAATAAATATAAATCCTAAAATAGCTATAATATAATTATAATTTATATTATAGCTATATTAGGATGTATTTTACAGGTAAGTATTTAGCTTTAAATAGGAATAATTTATTTAATAAGAGTTAATTAATTTCGTTAGATTTAAATTATATTTAAGTTAGGGGGGTGTTAGTGTTAGGGTTAGACTTAGCTTTAGGGGTTAATCCATTTATTATAGTAGCGATGAGCTCCGGTCGTCAGATTAGGGGTTAATAATTGAAGTTAGGTGTCGGCGATGTTAGGGAGGGCAGATTAGGGGTTAATACTATTTATGATAGGGTTAGTGAGGCGGATTTGGGGTTAATAACTTTATTATAGTAGCGCTCAGGTCCGCTCGGCAGATTAGGGGTTAATTATTGTAAGTAGCTGGCGGCGACGTTGTGGGGGGCAGGTTAGGGGTTAATAAATATAATATAGGGGTCGGCGGTGTTAGGGGCAGCAGATTAGGGGTACATAGGGATAATGTAAGTTGCGGCGGTTTACGGAGCGGAAGATTAGGGGTTAATAATATAATGCAGGGGTCAGCGATAGCGGGGGCGGCAGATTAGGGGTTAATAATATAATGCAGGGGTCAGCGATAGCGGGGGCGGCAGATTAGGGGTTAATAAGTGCAAGGGTAGGGGTGTTTAGACTCGGGGTACATGTTAGGGTGTTAGGTGCAGACGTAGGAAGTGTTTCCCCATAGGAAACAATGGGGCTGCGTTAGGAGCTGAACGCTGCTTTTTTGCAGGTGTTAGGTTTTTTTTCAGCTCAAACAGCCCCATTGTTTCCTATGGGAGAATCGTGCACGAGCACATTTTTTAGGCTGGCCGCGTCCGTAAGCAACTCTGGTATCGAGAGTTGCATTTGCGGGAAAAATGCTCTACGCTCCTTTTTTGGAGCCTAACGCAGCATTTGTTTGAACTCTCGATACCAGAGTTAATTTTATGGTGCGGCCAGAAAAAGCGTTAACAGCCCATCTACCGCCAAACTCCAAATCTAGGCCTTAAAGTTTTGTTGTGGGGTGTCTTTGCCTCCCCCTGGTGGCCAGGAAGTGAATTCCAATGAGTAAGGATTTTGTGGATTCTTACCACCAACAAAGAAAGGAATTTTTCAGGTAAGCAAAAATTATGTTTTTCAAGTATACAGTCCCTTTAACTATTTGTTTAATCCCTATTCATGGGTTAAACATACAGTTATATACAAGCAATTGTGCAATAGTATATTAGAGATTTTTTTTTATATCCCTTAAGGTTCACTTGCACAAGTAAATAACAATCACAAAACAGATCCTTTTTTATATAAGTGTGCAAATTATGCAACATGTGAAGGGCTCTCATAATGATTTAGCAAAGTGTTTAGATAGTTAGGGCTATTAGGCATACACAGTACTGCTTATGTTAGACTGACAGAATTTAAATCTTAGGAAGGTTAAAGGGACACTGAACCCATGATTCAGATAGAGCATGCAATTTTAAGCAACTTCCTAATTTACTCCTATTATCATTTTTTCTTCGTTCTCTTGCTATCTTTATTTGAAAAAGAAGGCATCTAAGCTAAGGAGCCAGCCAATTTTTGGTTCAGACACTGAACAGTACTTGTTTATTGATGGGTGAATTTATCCACCAATCAGCAAGAACAACCCAGGTTGTTCACAAAAAATGGGCCGGCATCTAAACTTACATTTTTGCTTTTCAAATAAAGATTACCAAGAGAATGAAGAAAATGTGATAATAGGAGTAAATTAGAAAGTTGCTTAAAATTTAGTGTCCCTTTAAACAAGTATCATCTATCAGTCTAAAATTCTTCCAAACCTTGCAGATTATGTTTCATTTGCTCTGATCAGCCAACTTAATCATACCCTTTGCTTTAGGGTGTTTGCTTTGAATAAATAATTCACTGTGCAGAAGATTCAGACATTATTAAAGGCCTCGTTAATGGGTTTGCTTTGGGTTTACGCAGAGTGTTTTGTATCAGATTTGTGAAAGTCTTCTGTATTTAAGATTAATGGATACTTTATACAGAAGTGAGTGCTGTCAGTAGAAAACCATTAGGTTGCACATTTTGTACTATAGATCTTGAAGAAAATGCACTTGTCATATACACAGGCTAACAGCAGAATATAGCATAACAGTGCAGAGGATCCAGTTTTAAATGCACCTTACCCCTGAGCACTAGTAGTTTCCTAGCCACCTGGCACTCCTAGCACAAAGATCATCTTTTATGGAGAGGGAATAGAATGAGAGATACACATCATTTCCCAGCTTCTCAAGTGTAAATAATATAGTGCTGTACTTAGTAATGCTATGACACAGAGCAATATAAGCAGTCAGCCATCTGATGCTACATCATCTGCCACTTCCAGTCTCTGTTCTCAGTGGTTTTTGGCACTGTTTTATGAACCTGACTCATTACAGAGCCATAGCTTTGTGCAGTAGTTAAAAGCAAATAATATTTCATTTTATATCTAAACTTTCATTTTCATGTCATTAGCTGCTGTATATAGGGCATCATTTTATGATCTGAAAAACTGTTGACCTACTCTGTACAATTAGAGATACTAGTTTATTGTCAGGCAAAGATCTGTTCATCATTTTAATGCATTCCACAGCTCTTCTTAAAGGGCCATAATACCCAAATGTTTAAACACTTGAAAGTGATGCAGTAAAGCTGTAAAAAGCTGACTAGAAAATATCACCTGTAGTTCCTAAGTAGCCACATCCCATTGTAAAGGATTTCTAAGCAGCAAATCAGTATGTCTGTCCCGGGACAGCTAAGGGAGTGAGCTTATGTGCACACTCATCTTATTTCCCTATTCAGCTTAAGGAAGTTTACCATGAAATCTTATGAGAGTTAAGTCAAATCTCATGAGATCACAGTAAAAGAGTTCATGACCTCAGCACTGTTGATGCTGATTGACTGCTGTTCATTTCTTCATTTTTATTTTTTTTACCTGCAGCTGAGCATCAGCTGAATTATAACCTTTTACACAGAACTTACTCTGCTGAGCTGAGGAAGTTGTGAAGTAAAATATCTTCCTTTTTTACATAGAGATGCTCAGGTGATATTTTCCTGTCAGCTTTTTACAGTTATACTGCATAATTTTCAGGTGATATTTTCCTGTCAGCTTTTTACAGTTATACTGCATAATTTTCAAGTGATTTAGCATATGAGTATTATGTCTACACTCAATCAAAATTAAACTTTCATTATTCAGATAGAGCATGCCATTTTAAACAACTTTCCAATTTACTTCCATTAAAAAAATGTGCACAGTATTTTTATATTTAAACTTTTTTAGTCACCAGGTCCTACTGAGCATGTGCAAGAATAAGTGTGTATGCATTTGTGAAAGGCTGATGACTGTCACATGGTACATGTATGCATTTGTGATTGGCTGATGGTTGTCACATGGTACAGGGGGAATGGAAAAAGACATAACTTTTAAAATTGTCAGAAAAAAAATCTACTATTCATTTGAAGTTAAGACTAAGGGCTATTGCATTGTCTTGTTATATTGCATTTGTTGATTATGCAAATCTACTGTGTTGACTGGTCCTTTATGTAAAGCACTATCATTTATAGAGGTGAGCACATTCTCCCCTCATCATAATCCCTGTGTAATCCCTGTTTATTTGTACCTGCTGGTTGGTCTTGTGTTGAGTGATCCCAGGGAAGCAATTCTTTATCAATAGTAGCGGGTGTATGTTTTCTAAACTAGCAAATTATATTAGATTTCTGATAAAACATTGTTTTCAGAGTTTCCTTTTTTCTTATGAGTTGACTGCAAGGTTTGTTATAGACATACACATTCTCATATCTTTATAGATGCATATTTAAATGTGGAGCTTTATGACAAATCTGATTACAAAGTCTGTGAGACTCCTATTAGAATCAAAGTATTCAATAGTGAATATGGCTCCCAGGGGCCGAACTACCATTGGTGCAACAGGAGAAGCGGCACCAGGGCCCAAGTGCTGTAGAGACTCATAGCAGGCAGTTTATACATAGGTTGGTGCAGAATATGTAGAATCCTAATACAGGGGAGACTTTTATTAGTGCATATTTATCTATAGTCAAAATCATTATATAGAGCAGCATGTATATTACTATTGTTTTCTACTAATTTAACTTTGGAGGGGGGGATTTTTTTTGCACCAGGGCCCTCTGTTGAGTAGGTCCGCTACTGATGGCTCCCACTAGCTGTAAAGTGCCTATAGGAAGCTGTGTTATGTTAGAGGAAAGGAAATGATGTGCTGCTTTGGGGTTGGATTGTTAAGTGCAACAGATATTGGGCTCCATTTATGAAGCTGTGGACAGAGCTTCTGAGTCTAAAAGCAAAATTACATAAAAAGGAGACAAAATAAATAACGTTCAAACACTCTGAAAAACAATAATCAAAATGTTTATTAATGCCTGTAGTTAAGTGTTTGGACCTTTAAAACTGTTAATTATAATTTTATGAAAAATTATTAAAAAAAGTTAATTTCATACGTCATGAATTGATATTAATGGTTAAGTGAAAACTTACATTGAAATACGTTATGTAGTCATCATTGACATTAAATAAGTTAGCTGTCATGTTTTGCTTTAACATGAGCCACAAATCTTTTGCCTCCATAAAAGTCTTTTAAATCCCTACGACTTGAAAAACTTGAAAGACTTGTGTTTCTTATATTTTCTATTTTTTTTAAAATTCTTTTATTGTGGATTGTTAGAAACATAACAAATACAAAGAAACACGTGACAAAAATTACAATATAACCACATATGAATATGACAAGCAATAGTGATGCTATTTCACACTTCAATAATTCATATGGCAAAGAGAAATATCATTGTATGAGGCGTATTAACATTCAGCTAAACGGAATCCTCATTTTAAAATTTTATTTAATTAAACATAAGTAGCCATTAGCAAGATCCTTCCAGATCGGATGAAATTTAGGGAAAGCTCAATGGCTACAAGGGGGACCCACATCATGCAAACTATAATACAAGTTCGGCTCTTACTTGATATGCACAGTAATGGATAACACGAGTAGAAAGACTGTTGGTTGGTAGTAGTAGTAAACTTTCAGTGGCTCAGTAAACTTATTATATATAGAGAAAGTATATGATGTAACTTGAAAATAAAAAAGTTGAAGGGGGGAAATTCAGCGGATAAGCACCGCTCAGCGTGTGGGTTTCTTATATGTTTTAATTACAATATAAGAATTGGTCGTCATCAGGGGGGGACGGATGACAAGGGAGAGTAGTGGGGAGAAGAGAAGTGGGCATAAGTTAGAAGAGACTAAGGGACAAGTAAGTACCATTACACAATATTTATATAAATAAAACCTTACGAAGAATAAGTAGGAGACAGGATGGTCCCCAATTCCAAAATGAACAAAGTTAGTATAAACATAGAGAAGATGCTTTAGAACCTGCAGCATTATAACATTTAACTGAACCTCTGACATTATAAATGTATATAGTAATCATATGGAAGTTTGACTAAGGACTGTGTCTGATTTTGACCAATTGTCTTATTTTGTATATTGATAGCTATTATCTGTATCTTCATATTCATCTGGGCAGTAGTTACTTGCACTGAATTACATACTACTCGCTTTGGCCCTTTTGTAATGGAGGATCAATGGCCCTTTGAATAGTCTAGGATACACTAAACCTAAACAAAACATACGATGCAACATGTAACCAATTTTTTTTTATGAGTGATGAGTAACTTACATGATATATAACAGCTTACTGGTGCATGACTCCCCAAGGACTAAAGAGTAGTGGTTTCTAGACTAATAGTATCATATAATATGGAAAATATGCTACAGTGAT
This sequence comes from Bombina bombina, assembly GCF_027579735.1. Lineage (NCBI taxonomy): Eukaryota > Metazoa > Chordata > Amphibia > Anura > Bombinatoridae > Bombina > Bombina bombina. The sequence continues at coordinate 1,226,692,413 of NC_069499.1, read as the reverse complement.
CTAGGGTCCCTCACGGGTTTATATAATCTCATATATTGCGCATATGAGTATAAATAGGAACAAATAAAGGGGTCTGGAGTAGATGATTATTATGAGACCATTTTCAAATAGAAGGGCTGTTGTAAAGTTAACCCTTTTTTCCCCAGTATGCGTGAAATAGTAGAGTTTACATCTATAATTTTAAGAGTTCAGCTAGAGTGAGTGCAAGTATATAACTAATAGTATATATTAATCACTTTGTTGATATACATTCTTCAGAGTAATACACTGCCACAAAAAATAACTAGTGTAGTTGTAAATCTTAATGATCATTTGCCTATGTCTATTATAATATTAGTGTAAGAATGGACAATAAACTTGTAGACACAGGAAGGTTTAAGCAAAGGAGTAATAGGGCAGAAGCTCACTATAACTATTAACCAATCGTCTAGGGCAAACTAGGATATGCATAACCTGTAGCGTATATAAATTCATTCCCACTCGGGCTGCTCTGTAGCTGATGCAGAAACTCTAGACCACCTTGTATTGCAGCTAGAATTTATAACATTGTAAAGTGTGAATAACTTATAATATGTTATTGTATAAAGCTGGTAGAGTAATGTGTATGCACAATCTAGGTCACATAAGAAATGCAGTAAGCACTATTCTTCCACTATGTGACGTAGCAGGAAATGGTTAGCTGTAGGTATACTGAACATAATCAGTATGTCCTCTACATTTAGCAAGGTAGAGCCCTAGACTTTAACATATAAACCAATGAGAATAGTATATAATAATAGTGTGTGAAAATATATGACCTAGGATATATAATAAAACCCTAGAATATATAACAAAAAATGCAGATATAGAGCGTGCCTTAGGAATAATTGGATATAGGGTATAATTAAATACCTTACGGCTAGATTACGAGTTTTGCGTTAGGGTTAAAAAGCAGCGTTGAGAGGTCCCAACGCTGATTTTTGACGCCCGCTGATATTACGAGTCTTGCAGGTACAGGTGTACCACTCACTTTTTTGGCTCGACTGTAAAATACCGCAAATCCACTTACGTCAATTGCGTATCCTATATTTTCAATGGGATTTTCCTAACGCCGGTATTACAAGTCTTCCTAAAAGTGAGCGGTACACCCTCTACCTCCGAATTCCCTAACGCATTTGAAAGTCAGTAGTTAAAAGTTTTATGGGCTAACGCCGTAGTATAAAACTCTTACCTAAAGTGCTAAAAAGTACACTAACACCCATAAACTACCTATAAACCCCTAAACCGAGGTCCCCCCACATCGCAAACAGTTAAATAAAAAGTTTAACCCCTAATCTGGCGAACCGGACATCGCCTCCACTTTACTAAATATATTAACCCCTAAACCGCCGCACTCCCGCCTCGCAAACACTAGTTAAATAATATTAACCCCTAATCTGCAGGCCCTAACATCGCCGCCACCTACCTACATTTATTAACCCCTAATCTGCCGCCCCCAACGTCGACGCCACTATATTAAAGTTATTAACCCCTAAACCTATGTCTAACCCTAACCCTAACACAACTCTAACTTAAATATAATTTAAATAAATCTAAATAAAATTACTATCATTAAATAAATTATTCCTATTTAAAACTAAATACTTACCTATAAAATAAACCCTAAGATAGCTACAATATAACTAATAGTTACATTGTAGCTATCTCAGGGTTTATTTTTATTTTACAGGCAACTTTGTATTTATTTTAACTAGGTACAATAGTTATTACATAGTTATTAACTATTTAATAGCTACCTAGTTAAAATAAAGACAAATTTACCTGTAAAATAAAACCTAACCTAAGTTACAATTACACCTAACACTACACTATAATTAAATTAATTCCCTAAATTAACTACAATTAAAAACAATTAAATACAATTATCTAAATTACGAAAAAAACACTAAATTACAGAAATTAATAAAATAATTACAAGTTTTATAAACTAATTAACCTAATCTAATCCCCCTAATAAAATAATAAAGCCCCCCCAAAATAATAAAAAGCCCTACCCTATACTAAATTACAAATAGCCCTTAAAAGGGCCTTTTGCGGGGCATTGCCCCAAAGTAATCAACTCTTTTACCTGTAAAAAAACATTAAAACCCACCACCCACACACCCAACCCTACTCTAAAACCCACCCAATCCCCCCTTAATTAAACCTAACACTAACCCCTTGAAGATCACCTTACCTTGAGAAGTCTTCACCCAACCGGGCCGAAGTCCTCAACGAAACTGGGCGAAGTGGTCCTCCAGACGTGCAGAAGTCTTCATCCAAGCCGGGAAGAAGAGGTCCTCCAGACGGGCAGTAGTTTTCATCCAGGCGGCATCTTCTATCTTCATCCATCCAGCGTATAGCGGCTCCATCTTCAAGACATCCGACGCGGAGCATCCTCTTCAAACGACATCCAACTGAAGAATGAAGGTTAATTTAAATGACGTCATCCAAGATGGCGTCCCTTCAATTCCGATTGGCTGATAGAATTCTATCAGCCAATCGGAATTAAGGTAGAAAAAATCCTATTGGCTGATTGCATCAGCCAATGCTGATGCAAGGTAGGGTGCTCTCCGTTCACTTTTCTGTGGCTAATGTTGAGTTTAAAAAAAACGTGATACCAGCGCTGTCTGCAAGTGAGCGGTGAGCATAAACTGCTCGTTAGCCATGCACAGCTTTACAGACAAAACTCGTAATATACCCGTTAATTATTAGTTATATACCAACATGAAATACTAAATCTGTGTGGAAGAGTGTGAAAGTGCCACCTGTTAAAATTTAGAAAATTAAGTTGAGTACTTAGGGTAATGGCAAAGTCGTGCTGTAGCCTGTGAGGAAGTATAGTTCAGTGAGTGTCTCAGCTATATCTAAATCAATTCACTGGTAGGAGATATGAAAAGATGAGCACTTCTCACAAGACCAGAGCAGATGGTATTATTAGTCAGCCAATGCCACTTCTGATGAAATGGAAGTTCTGTGGCTCAGTTAGTGAAGCTCTCTTCCGATCTGGATTTTGTGACCTAAACAGCCAGATAGAGCAAATGAGAGACCGCTTTGGTAATGGGACAGTCAGCGATTGTATATCACTTCTATGTAGCTGATCTAGTCTGGGTGAGCAGTATAGATAAGACATGATAGCCTGCTGCACGAAGGATTGGCGAGTGTGCTTGTCTGGTCCATTTGTGAAAGTGGCAGGAAAAGCGGCTAAGGTAGTATATAGGGACCAGTGAGCTGCCCACCGTGCAAACATGGGTCTGTCTGTTGCGTCCGAGTCAAGGGTGCGGACATAGCCGAGAATTGTATATCTCATGCGGTTCTCCACTTTTCCAGAGGGAACAAGGAACTCTTTCAGTGTCCCGAGCACCACAGTTTAGACTACAGCTCTCGGGACATTTCCTGGGTGATCGGCTACATCACTCTGAGAGGCAGTCGTAATCCATAGGCCTCCAGCTTCACTCTGAGTGGATTGTAGGAGTCTGACATAGTTCTCAGCGATGGTGTACTGGGATACTGTCGGAACCTGGCTATGAGCCTCTGATGTCTCAGCATCCATATTAAGTTCGGCTGGTAGGTTTCTTGCTGCTTCCGAGTGATCCTTCTCTCTAGATGACAGAGCGCTGTTACTTCTTATAGCTCGACAAAGTGCAGACAGATCTGCAAATCCGTTGTCCATTTTGGACTCCAGGGATGTAAGAAGGCTCAGTATAGTAGATTGCGGGTCTGGGTCTGGGTGTATTAGAGGATCCTGTATGTGTTAGCCTGTGTCTATAAAGTGAGCAGTTACTTCAGCCTTGTGGTTATTTCAATTGGTCTAAATCCAAATGATTGTTGTTGGAAGTATTTAAAACTACGACAAACAGATCTTTAGACAGGTTGCCTTCCCCCTACGTAAATATATATCATGAACTTAGTTAAAGGTCTGTTTCCAGGAGCTCATGAAGTGTGCATCTTGTCTCTTCTGTAGTTGGCTCCGCCCCCCATTTTCTACTATTTTAACCAGATTTACCTGGTACATACCGATAGTTTATGTAATTCAGTGGCAAATCCTATTTAAAGGGATGGTAAATTTATGATTTATTTTGCAAAACATATTTGAATAGTACAGTATTGGAGCAAGTAATTCACTATCGGCTATATTACGAGTTTTGCGGTACGGCTATACCCCTGAAAAATTGGCTATTGCACGTGAAGTGGCCGGGAACGCATATTACGAGTCACAGCGGTATAGCTATACCCCAAGCATTTTAGCATGTAACACAACATCCATTCTGCACTCAAAAAAATGATGTATGAGTGCTGGATTTTCCATAGCACCGTATTACAGGTTGTGCGGTCCAGCTAAAATGCTTGCATTACAGCCTATACCAACACGATCCATTCCCCCATCTGAGACCAGTAGTTATGGATTTTGCGAAACAAAAAGGTTTCACAAAACTCATACAGTGGGGAAAAAAAGTATTTAGTCAGCCACCAATTGTGCAAGTTCTCCCACTTAAGAAGATGAGAGAGGCCTGTAATTTTCATCATAGGTATACCTCAACTATGAGAGACAAAATTTGGAAACAAATCCAGACAATCACATTGTCTGATTTGGAAAGAATTTATTTGCAAATTATGGTGGAAAATAAGTATTTGGTCAATATCAAAAGTTAATCTCAATACTTTGTTATATATCCTTTATTGGCAATGACAGAGGTCAAACGTTTTCTGTAAGTCTTCACAAGGTTGTCACACACTGTTGCTGGTATGTTTGCCCATTCCTGCAGGCAGATCTCCTCTAGAGCAGTGATGTTTTGGGGCTGTCGCTGGGCAACACGTACTTTCAACTCCCTCCAAAGGTTTTCTATGGGGTTGAGATCTGGAGACTGGCTAGGCCACTCCAGGACCTTGAAATGCTTCTTACGAAGCCACTCCTTTGTTGCCCGGGCAGTGTGTTTGGGATCATTGTCATGCTGAAAGACCCAGCCACATTTCATCTTCAATGCCCTTGCTGATGGAATGAGGTTTGCACTCAAAATCTCACGATACATGGCCCCATTCATTCTTTCATGTACACGGATCAGTCGTCCTGTTCCCTTTGCAGAGAAACAGCCCCAAAGCATGATGTTGCCACCCCCATGCTTCACAGTAGGTATGGGGTTCTCTCTCCTCCAAAAACGACAAGTTGTGTTTCTACCAAACAGTTCTACTTTGGTTTCATCTGACCATATGACATTCTCCTAATCCGCTTCTGGATCATCCAAATGCTCCCTATCATACTTCAGACAAGCCCAGACATGTAGTGGCTTAAGCAGGGGGACACGTCTGGCACTGCAGGATCTGAGTCCCTGGCAGCGTAGTGTGTTACTGATGGTAGCCTTTGTTACATTGGTCCAGCTCTCTGCAGGTCATTCACTAGGTCCCCCTGTGTGGTTCTGGGATGTTTGCTCACCTTTCTTGTGATCATTTTGACCCCACGGGGTGAGATCTTGCGTGGAGCCCCAGATCGAGGGAGATTATCAGTGGTCTTGTATGTCTTCCATTTTCTAATTATTGCTCCCACAGTTGATTTCTTCACACCAAGCTGCTTGCCTATTGCAGATTCAGTCTTCCCAGCCTGGTGCAGGTCTACAATTTGTTTCTGGTGTCCTTCGACAGCTCTTTGGTCTTCACCATAGTGGAGTTTGGAATGTGACTGTTTTAGGTTGTGGACAGGTGTCTTTTATACTGATAACAAGTTCAAACAGGTGCCATTAATGCAGGTAATGAGTGGAGGACAGAGGATTGTCTGGATTTGTTTTCATATTTTGTCTCTCATAGTTGAGGTATACCTATGATGAAAATTACAGGCCTCTCTCATCTTCTTAAGTGGGAGAACTTGCACAATTGGTGGCTGACTAAATACTTTTTTTCCCCACTGTAACTAAAATGTTACAAAGTACACTAACACCCATAAACTACCTACTAACCCCTAAACCACCGCCCTCCTGCATCGCAAACACTATATCAAAATTATTAACCCCTAATCTGCCACCCACGCACATCTCGACTATTAAATAAACCTATTAACCCCGAATCCGCTGCCCCCGACATCGCCAACACTAAATAAGCCTATTAGCCCCCAAACTGCTTGCCCCCACATCGGCAACACTATAATAAAGTATTAACCCCTTAACCTCCAGCCCACCACATTGTTGTAACTACTAAACTAAACCTATTAACCCCTAAACCACAGGCTCCCCACATTGCAAAACACTAAATTAAGCTATTAGCCCCTAAACCTAACCCCCCCAACTTTAAATTCAAATTACAATGTAACTATCTTAAAATAAATAAAAACTTACCTGTGAAATAAAAAAAAAAACTAACATTAAACTATAAATTAACCTAACATAACTATTCTAATAAAATTAAAAAAAACTAGTCTGACGTGAGTCACCAAGATCTGAGGCCTGTTATGGAACATTCTTTGGGCAGGAGGTACATGGGCTTAAGGATTGCCAGAGACTGCATAGAAATGTGGAATTTTATATGCTGGACTTAATAGTTAATAAGAGCTGTTTTATATTTTAAGATGTATTTTATTTACGTTTCAGATCTGATTGTGTCTCAGGAGTCTGTCTGGGTATACTGATTGTGTTCCTGTGTGATTATGTTAACTAGACCACCCAAAATCAGATTGTCTGAGTAAACTTTCCTCCCCAGTTAATTAACTTGATATGTTAATCTGTTTTACCTGTGAATAGACAATTGTTAGAGGTTTGATGTATTGTTCATATGTTTGCTTTACTGTTTAACCAATTCCCTCTGTGTCAAGATCTGTCAAGGATAACAGTTGCCGAACTCTGTAAGGCAAGATTAGGATGTTATGAACCACAACTGCTGAGATGAGAATATGTAAGGTTCTTTTGTAGCTGAATGATTTCTCAGGATAAACATGAATTACTCATCAGAGCAATGTAAAAACCCAGTGACCAGGTTGCCATTAATTGCAGGTTAATCTAAGATTGAATACACTATCACCACCACCTGTGATCACTCACTAAACAATGTAGCAGTGTAGCAAACTTAATAACCAGAATGCAGATTTTACCACTCTAGAGCTTATAGTGACAAGTGGGTATATAAGATATGTGCATGTTTTGCTACCCGATTCAGTATATTTGAAAAGAGAGATTAGCAAATCCTTGCCACTGACATTATGGTAATTTTGATATTTGGAATAGATTCAAGCTTACTGTGATTCTGTAGTGTAACAGTTCGTTCCGTAGCCTGGGAGGGTTAGATGGTCTGTGGATATCCTGAGAGCGAGGCAGGAGTGAGTCTGAGCTTCAGGTTTCTTGCGTGTTGGCGTGTGACGTCACCGCTTTTCGGAAGTCCGGAGCAGGTGTTTGTCGTGGTTGTAAAGCTGTAGTAATGTGGTATAACCAAAAAGAAACAAGGTTACGTATGGAACTGCAGTCAAGGCTTCACAGATGAGTGTATACCCAGAGTCTATTTGAGGAAGTATTTTCTGCATAATTGGAGCAAAGATTCAAATTTGCACAGCTGGGTAGCTGCCATGAAAGGTAGGCTGTAATACCAAGCAATAAGCAGAGTGAGAGGAAGTATGTAAGGAACTTCCCCTGCATTAAAGGGACAGTAACGGTCACGTAAAACAGGTTATGAACATGACATGACACCCCCCTCTAGGAGCTGCTCCGCGGCTCATGGATGGGAACAATCGGGATTCCTTTGATAAAATTGAGAGACCAACCTGGGCGCAGAGAGGTTGGTCGCTGGTTCCCAGGAGTTATCGTCCTGTGTATACCCCTTCTATCGTATAAGATACTGTTAGGGAACCACAATAACTTCTGGAATCCAAAATCGCCTGCACCTCGAATTCAGTGTCCGGATCTACAGAAATTTGGGAACCAGAGTCATTTGCTGGCTGTAACTTGTACTGCATGGTAGGGTTTCAGGAGGGAGACATGGAAGGTAGGATGGACGCGAATTCTATCTAGCAGACGTAACCTCAGCGCATTGGAATTATTGATACGATCGATAGGATAGGGTCCAATGTACAGGAAGGAAAGCTTATTGGACGGTGTCGATAATTTTAAATTTTTAGTGGACAGCCAGACAAGTTCACCTACAGAATATACCAGAGCTGGAGTCCTCCTTTTATCATAAGTATTTTGAACCTCTTTAGCGTATTCAATGGCACTTCGAATTGACGAGAAGTTTGATGAAATGGAATTTGTCAGATCAGAGACAATCGGACATGAACTTTGGTTATCTGGAAATAAGTGGAAAGTAGGATGGTAACCGTAGTTAATAACAAAAGGAGTTTGTCTGGTGGTTGAGTGTATGGTGTTATTATAAGAGAATTCTGCATATGGAAGGTAAAGGGACCTGAGCTGTTGCTGAGTACTGCAAAAACCTTGTAGGAATTGTTCCAACCATTGATTACATCTCTCGGTTTGCCCATTTGACTGGGGATGATATGCTGAAGTCAGTCTTTTATCCACATCGAAAGATTTACAGAACTAAGTCCAGAATTTACTTGTGAATTGAGATCCCCGGTCTGTTAAGACAGATTTTGGTAATCCATGGTGTTTGAAGACATGTGTCATTAAAAGTTGAACTTTGTCAGAAGCAGTAGGCAGTTTATGGTAGGGGATAAAATGAACCATTTTGCTGAATAAATCAACAACAACTAGTATAGTAGTATTGTTGCATAAGCATGGTAAATCAACAATATAGTCTAGGGCGATATCCTGCCAAGGCCTTTTGGGGGTTGTGAGAGGTAGTAGTAATTGTGAATAGAGAGGGTTTAGTAGTGCGCTGGTAATAAAGGTTAGTTACCAAACACCTAAAATTAGAAAGATCCTTCCGTCTTTCAACAAATGATAGAGTAAGTGATTGGGGGTGATAGGTGCGCTACTGATAGCTGAAGGTATACTAAAAGTATATTTAAAAAATTTTTTTAATAAAGGAACTTTTAAATAATGTGAAATTTATGTTGTGAGTTGCAGGGTGAAAATTTTTAGATTTGAATAGGAGTTTCCACAAAAAACTGAAACTATGTAGTGTTCGTGTCTATATAAACATATTATTATCTAACACTTTTGTAAGATATAAAGAAAGGATTTGTATAGCCACTGTGGGTAGGAAATATATTTTATAGAATAATAAAATGCATATAAACAATATACTGATTACAATAAAACATCAAATTAGAGGGACGTCTCCCTAATAGCATAAAATATTCAAAATGTAAAAACAATGATCCTTTGTGACACTTAAATAGTGTTTATATACGCTGCCCCATACATAAAATCATGCATAAATGTCCGTTTCTTTAAACGTATAGGCATGTTCAATATGGTATTCGTATACCCAGCTGTGTTAAGGTAGATAATGACAGTCCAAATGTGTATGAACGTATAGATATAGAAAGTTATTTCTGGATTAATATTACCTCCGGATGAAGCAGGTTACTATACATGTATTGTCCCAATAGGATCGAGTACCTGTTTTTTCTTTAGACCCGTTTCACAGCGTCCGATTCCCCTTCTCACCTGGTGACTGAACAGCGCCGCATGTGTCTTGGCGTCTGACGTCACGACTTGGTAACTCGGGTTTGATTGACTGGAGATGTTAGAAGACAAACAATTTCTTTTAAATGAAAGAATAGATCCTTTATGAAATGAGGATATTGTAGATAAATCCTGCACTTAGTGCTAAGTGCACGCAGGACTTTGGAGGTTCCAGTAGGAGTATAAGAGACAACCCGGGTTGTTGCAGTATTGAAACTGTTATCATATAGTATCCAAAAAAATGTCTCTTTGTGTATTTTATTCTATAAAATATATTTCCTACCCACAGTGGCTATACAAATCCTTTCTTTATATCTTACAAAAGCGTTTGTTTATATATGCTTTTAGTATACCTTCAGCTAGAGGTAGTAGTAACCCATATGGGGGTTGTTTACTTCTCTTTGAAGTGGTACAAACTCTGCATGTCAGTACATATTCTGTAATGTCTTTAGACATATTAGGCCACCAATAAGATCTTTTCCCCAAATCTTGTGTTTTATATAAGCCTGGATGTCCCGCCATTGGTGAATCATGTACGGAATGAAGAAGCAAGTTTCTGGATGAAGGGGGGTAAGTATATCTTATTGTGGTAGTATAGACCATCTTTGTTTTTAGTTATTAAGTTAAATGGTTTTGTTGAATCTTTTTCTTGTTGGTCCTTAAGGATGGTTGAACTGTCAATTGAGAACGCAATGATGTTTTCTACAGGAATAACAGTACTGTTTAACCAAAGGTTGATTGGTTTATTGTATCAGCCTTCCCATTCTTTGAGGCTGGTCTGTATGTTATGAGATAATTAAATCTGGAGAAATAGAGGTTCCACCTTACCTGTCTTGCAGTCAGAGTTCTGGTGGATTTAAGAAATTTAAGGTTTCTGTGATCAGTGTAGATGATGATCGGAAGTGATGTTCCTTCCAATAGGTGACGCCAATGTTCAAGGGACACCTTGATAGCTAGTAGTTCTTTATCCCCTATAGGGTAGTTTAGTTCAGGGGAAGTCATGATACGGGAGTAAAAAGCTACAGGATGTAGAGGTTGTTTTACAGATTCTCTTTGTGATAGAACTGCCCCTAGTGCAAAATCGGAGGCGTCTAGCTCTAGCACGTACTGTAAATCTGGGTTAGGGATTCTGAGCATAGGAGCAGTGGTGAATTTATCCTTAAAGTAATCAAAGACTTTCTGAGATTTGTTTGTCCACTGGAAAGCAACATTAGATTTGGTAAGGTTGGTAAGTGGTCTAGCAGATGCAGCGAAATCCTTAATGAATTTTCGATAGAAATTGCCAAACCCCATGAATCTCTGAACATCCTTTTTAGTCCTAGGGGTTGGCCAGTTCTTAATAGACTGAATTTTAGTTCCTTCCATGCGTATACCTGAGGCAGAAATATGATAGCCTAAAAATGTTATACTTTCAGAATTAAAGATGCATTTTCTGGCTTTGCATATAATGAGTTACTTCTCAATCTGGAGAGAACCTGTCTGACATGGTTTATATGTTCGGGAAGAGTTTTGGAGTATATTAGGATATCATCTAAATATATCACAAGATAAACATCGAGAATATCCTTGAATAAGTCATTAATCAGATGCTGATAGGTGGCTGGAGACTTACAGAGCCCGAAGGGCATGACGGTGTATTCCTACAACCCATACTGGGTACGAAATGCCTTCAGCCATTCATCTCCTGTTCTTATACGAATGAGGTTATACGCTCCCTTTAAGTCAAGCGTAGTAAAAAATGTAGCCCCTTCCAGTCTTTCAATAAGTTCCAGAATTAAGGGGAGAGGGTAACGGTTCTTAACTGTTTTTTTATTTAACTGTCTGTAATCAATAATTGGGCTTAATGACCCATCTTTGTTCTCAACAAAAAAAAATCCTGCACCAGCTGGAGAGGTGGATGCGCGTATGAAGCTTTTTTAAGGTTTTCGTCTAAATAGGATTTAAGATGTTGTAGCTCTGGGTTAGATAGGGGAAATATATGCCCACAGGGAATGTCTACACCAGGTAGTAGCTCAATAGGGCAATCATACTTCCTGTGAGGAGGAAGATTTTCTGATTCTTTTTTACTGAAAACATCAGAGAAGTCGGCATAGTCAGAGGGTATAGCAATGTCAGTGGTTACCTCATCTGTTTGAGAATGTGTGGGAAAAGAGGTAGACTTAAAAAAACTTAGAGTTAAAATATATTGAAAATGGTGACCATGATATTTGGGGGTTATGAGTGGATAACCAGTTTAAACATAGTATTAAGGGAAATATGGGTGAGGGAATAACATCGAAACATAAGTATTCCCTATGGTGGTCATGTGTCGTGACTAATAAAGGAATGGTTTGATAGAGAACAGGGCCAGAGGAAATAACTTTACCATCAATAACTCTTAAATAAACTGGACTCTGTTTCTTAACTAATGGAATTTTATTTTCATTAGTAAATTGCACATCTATATAATTTGCAGTCGTTCCTGAATCAGTGATCCCACTGGCGTTGAGCCGAAGATGATCCCACTGTAAGAGAAGTCTTAAGTTACAATAGGTTGTGTAAGGTGTAAGGTTATCGAAACAATGAGTAGATGAATAAGTCTTACCCCTATTCTGTCGCTGTAAGGCAGGACATTCTTTTACCCCATGATCATCTGCTGCACAATACATACAGAGGTTTTTACTGCGTCTTCTCAACTTCTCTTGAGGACTTAGGGGGCCTTTTAAGAAACCTATGTCCATTGGCTCACTACTGGTCTTGGGTGTGGAGAGTACTGTATTCGTGTGGGTATACTTCTTAACTGGGGTTAATTGATATGTTTTTCATGTTGCCTCTCCCTAAGGCGCCTGTCTATGGTTATACTTAAATTAATCAACTCTTCTAGAGATGGGGGTAGATCAATGCGAGATAGCTCATCTTTTATGGCCTCTGATAAGCCTAACCGGAATTGGTTCCTCAAAGAAAGGTTATTGCATTGACTATCTTTAGCCCATTTCTTAAATTCTGTTATATACTCTTCAACACATCTTTTCTTTTGTTTCAAAGATCTCATAGCATTTTCTGCTGTTAGCTTTTTATAAGGGTCTTCGTAAAGCTGGGCTAGGGCTGTAAGAAATGAGTCTAAGGAGTTTAGGATTTTATCATTCGTCTCAAAGTAACTGTTTGCCCAAGTTCTTGGCTCACCTCTAAGGAAGGATATAGTTGTTAAAACTTTTACTCTGTCAGTGGGGTAGGTTTGAGGGTTTAATGTGAAAAGCATTTCTGAAATCTCTGAACTGTGCTCTATCTCCATAAAATTTATCAGGGAGACTGACCTGGGGCTAAGGGGTATGGAATCTAGTTTCAACTATGTCTTTAATATAAGCTTTTAAAGTATTGTTTTCTATTTTTAGGGTGTTTAAGCCATCTGTTAACATGTCTATTTTTTGATTAAGAGTCTGCATGTGATTAACTAACTCAGCTGGGTCCATCTTGTTTTTTTATGGCTTGGTATTCTGTCAGGATCTGTCAAGGATAACAGTTGCCGAACTTTGTAAGGCAAGATTAGGATGTTATGAACCACAACTGCTGAGATGAGAATATGTAAGGTTCTTTTGTAGCTGAATGATTTCTGGGAGTAAACATGAATTACTCATCAGAGCAATGTAAAAACCCAGTGACCAGGTTGCCATTAATTGCAGGTTAATCTAAGATTGAATACACTATCGCCACCACCTGTGATCACTCACTAAACAATGTAGCAGTGTAGCAAACCTAATAACCAGAATGCAGATTTTACCACTCTAGAGCTTATAGTGACAAGTGGGTATATAAGATATGTGCATGTTACGCTACCCAGTTCAGTATATTTGAAAAGAGAGATTAGCAAAACCTTGCCATGGACATTAAGGTAATTTTGATATTTGGAATAGGAAGATTCAAGCTTACAGTGATTCTGTTTTGTAACAGTTTGTTCAGTAGCCTGGGAGAGTTTAGATGGTCTGTGGGTGTCCTGAGAGCGAGGCAGGAGTGAGTCTGAGCTTCAGGCTGCTTGTGGGTTGGCGTGTGACTTCACCGCTTTTTCGGAAGTCCGGAGCAGGTGTTTGTAGTGGTTGTAAAGCTGTAGTAATGCGGTATAACCAAAAAGAAACAAGGTTACATATGGAACTGCAGTCAAGGCTTCACAGATGAGCGTATACCCAGAGTCCAATCGAGGAAGTAGTTTCTGCGTAATTGGAGCAAAGATTCAAATTTGCACAGCTGGGTAGCTGCCATGAAAGGTAGGCTGTAATACCAAGCAATAAGCAGAGTGAGCGGAAGGCTTTTATTCAGGGAGTATGTAAGGAACTCTCCCTGCATTAAAGAGACAGTAATGGTCACGTAAAACAGGTTATGAACATGACACTCTGTAGCTCTGTGACTCTGTATAAATATGTGTGCTGCTTTTAAATAAAGTGTTAATTTTGTGTTCAGACCACTGAGTGTTGCCTCAGTTCTGTTCCCCTCCATAACTTTAGACTGCGGTCAGAGGGAGATACCAGGAGCTATTGCTCTGGATAAAGGGATGTCCGGGACAAGGGAAGTGTTCTAATGGAGGTACTCATTCGGGGCACCAGGTGGTCCGTCACAACTAGCAATTAAAAACCTAAATTAAATATTTAAAAAAAAAAACGAATAATACAAAAAATAAAAATCTAACGTAATAAAAAATAATAAACACTAAATTACGAAAAATAATAAACAAAATTATCAAAAATAAAAACAATTACACCTAATCTAATAGCCCTATAAAAATAAAAAAGCCCCCCCAAAATAAAAACACCCCCTAACCTACAATAAACTACCAATAGCCCTTAAAAGGGCCCTTTGTAGGTTATTGCCCTAAGTTAAACAGCTCTTTTACATTAAAAAAGTCCCCCTTAAAATTAACCCCCCACCCAACCAACCCCCCAAAATAAAAAAACTAACTCTAGAAAATCCTAAGCTACCCATTGCCCCTCAGCTCTTTTACTGCCCTTAAAAGAGCATTCAGCTCTTTTACAAGTGCCCATACCTAATCTAAAAAAACCCACCCAAAACACTAAAGCCATAAAATCTATTTATGGTTCCTGAAGTCCGGACATCCATCTTCATCCAGGAAGCGAGAAGTCTTCATCCATGCGGCGACACCTTCATCCATCTTCAAATTCAAATCAGCCAATAGGATAAGAGCTTCTGAAATCCTATTGGCTGTTCAAATCAGCCAATTGGATGAGAGTTTCTGAAATCCTATTGGCTGTTCAAATCAGCCCATAGGATTTTAATAGCTCTCATCCTATTGGCTGTTTTGAACAGCTAACAGGATTTCAGAAGCTCTCATATTATTGGCTGATTTGAATTTGAAGAATCAAATCAGCCAACAGGAATGCAAGGTACGCCATTTTGAAACGGGTACCTTGCATTCAAATTCAGTGTATGACGGTGATCGCATGAAGAGGACGTTCCGTGCATGATGTCATAGCCCCCCAGGATAGCTTCAAGCCACCGGGATGAAGAAAGAAGATGTCCCCAAGATGGATGGTGTCGCCGCCTGGTTGAAGACTTCTCGCCGACTGGATGAAGATGGATGTCCAGACTTCAGGAACCATGAGTACATTTTATGGGGTTTTTTAATTATTTTTTTTGGGTGTTTTTTTTTTTTTAGATTAGGGTTGAGCACTTGTAAAAGAGCTGAATTCCCTTTTAAGGGCAATGCCCATACAAATGCACCTTTAGGGGTAATGGGTATTTTAGGATTTTTTAGAGTTAGATTTTTTTATTTTGGGGGTTGATTGGGTGGGGGAGGGTTTACTTTTAGGGGGGGACTTAGTAATTTTTTAAGGTAAAAGAGCTATTTAACTTAAGGCTCTTGGTAGTTTATAGTTTTTTTTTTTGGGGGGGGGCTTTTTATTTTCATAGGGCTATTAGATAGGTGTAATTGTTTTTATTTTTGATAATTTCGTTTATTATTTTTTGTAATCTTAGAGTTTTTTATTTTTCGTATTTTAGTGTTTATTATTTTTTGTAATGTTAGATATTTTAATTTTTTTTAGTAGTGTTAGTTTTTTTTAAATTTTAAATTTAGGTTTTAAATTGGTAGTTTTTTTTAATTTTATCATAATAGTTATGTTAGGTTAATTTATAGTTTAAACTTAGTTTTTTCTTATTTCACAGGTAAGTTTCTATTTTTTTTAAAGATAGTTATATTGTAATTTTAATTTAAAGTTGGGGGGGTGTTATGTTTAGGGGTTAATAGTTTAATTTAGTGTTTTGGGATGTGGTGGGGCCGGCGGTAAAGGGGTTAATAGGTTTAGTTTAGTAGTTACGATGTGGGGGGCTGGAGGTTTAGGGGTAAATACTTTATTATAGTGTTGGGAATGTGGGGGTTTAGGGGTTGATAGGCTTATTTAGCTGTCGGCGATGTCGGGGAGCAGGGGGATTAGGGGTTAATAACTTTTATAAGTGTCGGCGATGTCAGGGAGCAGCGGAATAGGAGTTAACAACTTTTATTAGTGTCAGCGATGTCAGGGAGCGGCGACTTAGGGGTTAATAACTTTTATTAGTGTCGGCGATGTTCGGGAGCGGCGGAATAGAGGTTAATAACTTTTATTAGTGTCGGCGATGTTGGGGGGCGGCAGATTAGGGGTGTTTAGACTAGGGGTTTATGTTAGGGTGTTAGGTTTAAACATTACTTTCTTTTCCCCATAGACATCAATGGGTTGCGTTTCAGCGATCTCCATTCCGCAATCGCAGGTGTTAGTTTTTTTTACTAACACATTCTCCCCATTGATGTCCATGGGGGAAAGCGTGCATGAGCACATAAACTCAGCCCTTGGCTTTTGTGCGATATGGAGCTTAACGCACAGCACAAGGGTGTTTTTTAGTAACTTGTAATGGCAGCGCTATGGAGAGTGCAATGATGCAAATTTGTTGGAGTTATTTTCGCAACCCTGTTTAGTGCAAAACTCGTAATCTAGGTATATGTTTATTTAATAGTGCAATATTCTTTTTTATAATTTGCTTTTTATTCCTACCTCATTATCCTTCTTGCTGGAGTCATTCCTGGATTCATTCTGAAGTAATCAATGACTCCAGACTAGTCATAAGAAGTCATCCTGAAGTATGCCCACAGGCCAAAATATTTAAATTAGATGACTCTAGAGGCATTCACTGACTGGTCATGCTTGTGAAGTAATCAGTAAGGTAATCTTCTTATCATTCTGAAGTCATCACTGTTAATTTTTTACCTTAGCTGATGACTTTACAAGCCTGATGATGTTTGATGGTTTGCAAATGCAAGTGTAGTTAGATGATCATCAAATAACTCCAGGATGGTCTCTAAAGGAATCCTGTTTGTCTTGGGTGTTGAAGCTACAAGTGTGACGTAGAAAGTGGTCCCACCTACTCTCAATCCCACACATGCCCAATAGGTCTTTATCCTTTTATACAATTCATACAATTTAAAAAAAAAATAATGTTTGTAAATATTAATTATTTTAATAATAGTTTGGATATATTGTTATATATTTTAGAATACAATATTAATTATGACTATCTCCGCAGTAACCTCCAACATGTTATATATTTTATATAAGGTTACAGATATAATTAAAACTATCTCAACAGTAACCTCCAATATATTTGTATTATTTTTCAGTAGTTCTAATCAGGTTATATTTTTTTAAACACTGCAAATTATATTTGTGGAGTAAAGAGGATTCAGTTTGGAAAAATATATACAGATTTATTATACATTAAACAAGATATTAACAAGCAATATACCATTTAATTATACACAAAACAAACTCTCTGATATAATATGAAATAAAATATGCTACTACACTTTGCTTTGATGCTATGGGTATAAATCTAACAGTGAAGTCTATAACAAGGTAAAATGTAATCAGCATGAACCAGTTATGCAATATGTGTTACTAACAACAGTTATTTAATATAATCTTAGCCAATATTATCATTAAAATTAGGTTTTGGTAACTTAAAAATACAATACAATCAGTCAGATTCAGAAAATGGCCTCTAGTTATCAAGCCGTGAACCGCAAATATGCTGGAATTCCGCAGCGTATTTGTGGCGAGGCTGATTCGCCTTAGTTATCAAGCCCTACTGCCCTGAAAAAGTAGAATATAGTGACGTAAGCTTCGATCAGCCGGTCTTAGTCCGACACAGATCGATGCTTACGTCACTACAGATGTTCCGAACGCAAGTTCGGCACAATCTAACTACTTTTGGTAGTTATCAAACTACTACCAGGTACGCTCGCCACTATTCCAGGCCAGCGTACCTGGATTTCAATCCGCCGCCCTGGAATAGGAATCAATGGGAGTCTGACCATAGTGAAAGCTCATGTTCGCTGCTGCCCGATATCCCATTGATTCCTATGGGAAACGTCTGCACCTAACACCCTAACATGTACCCCGAGTCTAAACACCCCTAATCTGCCCCCCCTACATTGCCGCAACTAAATAAATTTATTACCCCCTAAACCGCCGCTCCCTGACCCCACCGCCACCTACATTATATATATTAACCCCTAATCTGCCGCCCCCTATACCGCTGCCACCTACATAAACTTATTAACCCCTATCCTGCGGATCCCGGACCCCGCCGCACCTAAATAAATTGCTTAACCCCTAAACTGCCGCTCCCGTACCCCGCTGCCACCTATATTGAACTTATTAACCCTTAAACCTAAGTCTAACACTAACACTAACCCCCCTAACTTAAATATTATTTTAATAAATCTAAATAAAAATTACTATTATTAACTAAATTATTCCTATTTAAAACTAAATACTTACCTTTAATTGTAACTTAGGTTAGGATTTATTTTATAGGTAATTTTGTATTTCTTTTAGTTAGGTAGCTATTAAATAGTTAATAACTATTTAATAGCTATTGTACCTAGTTAAAATAAATACAAAGTTACCTGTAAAATAAAAATAAATCCTAAAATAGCTACAATATAATTATTAATTATATTGTAGCTATCTTAGGGTTTATTTTACAGGTAAATATTTAGTTTTAAATTGGAATAATTTATTTATTGATAGTGTAGTGTTTTTGGTAGGTTAATAACTATTTAATAGCTATTGTACCTAGTTAAAATAAATACAAACTTGCCTGTAAAATAAAAATAAATCATAAAATAGTTACAATGTAACTATTAGTTGTATTGTAGCTATATTAGGGTTTATTTTATAGGTTAGTATTTAGTTTTAAATAGGATTAATTTAGTTAATAAGAGTAATATTATTTAGATTTATTTAATTAATATTTAAGTTAGGGGGGTGTTAGGGTTAGTGTTAGACTTAGGTTTAGGGGTCAATCATTTTATTATAGTGGCGGCGATGTAGGGGGGGCAGGATAGGGGTTAATAAATTTATTATAGGTGGCAGCGGTATAGGGGGGGCAGGATAGGGGTTAATAGGTATTATGTAAGTGGCGGCGGGATCTGGGAGTGGCGGTTTAGGGGTTAACATATTTATTATAGTTGCGGCGGGCTCTAGGAGTGGCGGTTTAGGGGTTAACATATTTATTATTGTTGCTGCGGGGTCTAGGAGCGGCGGTTTAGGGGTTAACATATTTATTATAGTTGCGGCGGGGTCTAGGAGCGGCGGTTTAGGGGTTAACATATTTATTATTGTTGCGGCGGGGTCTAGGAGCGGCGGTTTAGGGGTTAACATATTTATTATAGTTGCGGCGGGGTCTAGGAGCGGCGGTTTAGGGGTTAACATATTTATTATTGTTGCGGCGGGGTCTAGGAGCAGCGGTTTAGGGGTTAACATATTTATTATAGTTGCGGCGGGGTCTAGGAGCGGCGGTTTAGGGGTTAACATATTTATTATTGTTGCGGCGGCGGGGTCTAGGAGCGGCGGTTTAGGGGTTAACATATTTATTATTGTTGCGGCGGGGTCTAGGAGCGGCGGTTTAGGGGTTAACATATTTATTATAGTTGCGCCGGGGTCCGAGAGCGGTGGTTTAGGGGTTAATATATTTATTATAGTTGCGGCAGGGTCTAGGAGCGGCGGTTTAGGGGTTAATAACTTTATTTAGTTGCGGGGGGCTCCGGGGGCGCCGGTATAGGGGGTAAAACAGTATAGTATAGTGTGAGTGCTTAGTGACAGGGGTATCAATAAAGCTGTAAAAAAAGCAGAAGAGCAGCGAGATTGATGAGTCACAGTCCGCTGCTCATCACCCGGTACTTGGTGCACGGCTTTTTGACAGATTTATTGATAACTTTGGCGAGTGTATTCAGGTCCGCGGCGGCGATGTGAGGCGAGCTTAGGCGAGCATATTGGGCCGGCGAAGACAGGTAAGTAGACGGCTTCATAATTAGAGGCCTATATATCTACAGCCGAAGGAACGCATAAGAACCTCTCTAATGCCTCAAACAAGTCTCAACCTTAGAGAATACAATACCACTAGTGATGTCGCGAACATAAAAATTTGGGTTCGTGAACGGCGAACGCGAACTTCCCAAAAGTTCTCGAAACGGGCGAAACGGGCGAACCGCAGGGCAGGGTAATTTTGAAACCCACAGGGACTCTTTCTGGCCACAATAGTGATGGGAAAGTTGTTTCAAGGGGACTAACACCTGGACTGTGGCGTGCCGGAGGGGGATCCATGGCAAAACTCCCATGGAAAATTACATAGTTGATGCAGAGTCTGGTTTTAATCCATAAAGGGCATAAATCACCTAACATTCCAAAATTGTTTGGAATAACGTGCTTTAAAACATCAGGCATGATGTTGTATCGATCAGGTAGTGTAAGGGTTACGCCCGCTTCACAGTGACAGACCAAACTCCAGCAGCGGGTACAACATCATCATCATCACACCATATGTCCATGTGTGTAATGCTGCCTGACTGAGACATATCCCTGTTATCTACATCCTCTGGCAATAATGGTTGCGCATCACTCATTTCTTCCAACTGATGTGTAAATAACTCCTCTGACAGATCACGTGAAGCGGCTGTGGTGCTATTGTTGGTGGTGGCGGCAGGTGGGCGAGTGGTAACTTGAGAGGTGCCCGAAGCTAAGCTGGAGGAGGATGGTGCGTCAAGGTTCCGAGCGGAAGCTGTAGAAGATTGGGTGTCCTGTAGAAGATTGGGTGTCCTGTGTTAGCCAGTCAACTATGTCCTCTGTCACGTACCCTGTTGAGTTTAGGGTACGTGGCCTCTGAACACTGGGCATTATTCTAGGGCCAAAGGGAATCACAGCACCATGACCACGACGGCCCCTGCGGGGTGGCCTGCCTCTGCCTGTCATTTTTTTTCGATTAGTGGTACTATGCGTGCAAGCTACTGTGACAACAGATATGAGTGGCACTCTGCATTGGCAGAATTTGGCAGAGTAGACGCTGTAGGCCTGACACACACGCTTGCAGACAACTATTCAATCTATTACAGTCAATTTTTTTTTTTTTAATGTACACTACTGTTACACCAGATATGAGTTTCACTGGTGTGATAATGTGCCCTGGCAGGCCCTGAAAAATCTGTTACACATCTACAACCACCAAAAAAACAACCATGCTAAATAGTTTCTAAATTTTGTCCTGAGTTTAGAAATACCCAGTTAACATGTTCTTTGCTTTTTTTGCAAGTTATAGGGAAATAAATACAAGAAGCACTTTGCTATTTTAAAACCACTTTTTTTCAAAATGAGCGCTAGTTACATTGGAACCCTGATATCTGTCAGGAATACCTGAATATCCCTTGACATGTATATATTTTTTTTTGGAAGACATCCCAAAGTATTGATCTAGGCCCATTTTGGTATATTTCATGCCACCATTTCACCGCCAAATGCGATCAAATAAAAAAAAAAACGTAAAATTTTTCACAATTTTAGGTTTCTCACTGAAATATTTTACAAACAGCTTGTGCAATTATGGCACAAATGGTTGTAAATGCTTCTCTGGGATCCCCTTTGTTCAGGAATAGCAGACATATATGACTTTGGCGTTGCTTTCTGGTAATTAGAAGGCTGCTAAATGCTGCTGCGCATCACACGTGTATTATGGTTAGCAGTGAAGGGGTTAATTAGGTAGTTTGTAGGGAGCTTTCAGGGTTAATTTTAGCTTTAGTGTAGAGATCAGCCTCCCACCTGACACATCAGACCCCCTGATCCCTCCCAAACAGCTCCCTTCCCTCCCCCACCCCACAATTGTCCCCGCCATCTTAAGTACTGGCAGAAAGTCTGCCAGTACTAAAATAAAAGGTTTTTAAAAAAATAATATTTTTTTAGCATATTTACATATGCTGTGGTGTAGCATCCCCCTTAGCTCCCAACCTCCGTGATCCCCCCCAAAACAGCTCTCTAACCCTCCCCATCTGCCTTATTGGCGGCCATCTTGGGTACTGGCAGCTGTCTGCCATACCCAGTTTGCAAAAAAAAGTAGTTTTATCTGTTTTTTTCTCTTGTAAGGTGTATCCAGTCCACGGATCATCCATTACTTGTGGGATATTCTCCTTCCCAACAGGAAGTTGCAAGAGGATCACCCACAGCAGAGCTGCTATATAGCTCCTCCCCTAACTGCCACATCCAGTCATTCTCTTGTAACTCTCAACAAGCATGGAGGAAGTAAGAGGAAAGTGGTGAAATGTAGCTGTTATCTTGCTTCAATCAAAAGTTTGTTATTTTTAAATGGTACCGGAGTTGTACTATTTTGTCCCAGGCAGAAAAATAGAAGAATCTGCCTGTGATTTCTATGATCTTAGCAGGTTGTAACTAAGATCCATTGCTGTTCTCACACATGACTGAAGAGAGAGGTAACTTCAGCGGGGGAATGGAGTGCAGGTTATCCTGCTATGAGGTATGTGCAGTTAAGATTTTTTCAAGAAGATGTGAATGCTAGAAAATGCTGCTGATACCAAATTTATGTAAGGTAAGCCTGAATACAGTGATTTAATAGCGACTGGTATCATGCTTACTTTCTGAGGTAATACTCTTTTATATTTACAATATAAAACGTTTGCTGGCATGTTTAAACATTTTTATATATACTTTGGTGATAAAACTTTATTGGGGCCTAGTTTTTTCCACATGGCTGGCTTAAATTTGCCTAGAAACAGTTTCCTGAGGCTTTCCACTGTGTTACTATGAGTGGGAGGGGCGTAATTTAGCACTTTTTTGCGCAGTAACTTTTACAGACTGAGACATCCAGCTTCCTCCAGGAGTCCCCTGAATGCTATAGGACATCTCTAAATGGCTCTTAGGCTTTCCAAAATCGTTTGTTGGGGAAGGTAGGCCCACAGCAAGGCTGTGGCAGTTGGTGTGACTGTTAAAAAACGTTTATATCGTTTTTTTGATCTGTTTTTTGAACTAAGGGGTTAATCATCCATTTGCAAGTGGGTGCAATGCTCTGTTAGCTTAAAATACACACTGTAAAAATTTCGTTTGATTTACTGCCTTTTTTCAGTTTTTCAAATTCTGACAAAATTTGTTTCTCTTAAAGGCACAGTACCGTTTCTTATATTTGCTTGTTAACTTGCGGCGGGGTCTAGGAGCGGCGGTTTAGGGGTTAACATATTTATTATAGTTGCGCCGGGGTCCGAGAGCGGTGGTTTAGGGGTTAATATATTTATTATAGTTGCGGCAGGGTCTAGGAGCGGCGGTTTAGGGGTTAATAACTTTATTTAGTTGCGGGGGGCTCCTGGGGCGCCGGTATAGGGGGTAAAACAGTATAGTATAGTGTGAGTGCTTAGTGACAGGGGTATCAATAAAGCTGTAAAAAAAGCAGAAGAGCAGCGAGATTGATGAGTCACAGTCCGCTGCTCATCACCCGGTACTTGGTGCACGGCTTTTTGACAGATTTATTGATAACTTTGGCGAGCGTATTCAGGTCTGCGGCGGCGATGTGAGGCGAGCTTAGGCGAGCATATTGGGCCGGCGAAGACAGGTAAGTAGACGGCTTCATAATTAGAGGCCTATATATCTACAGCCGAAGGAACGCATAAGAACCTCTCTAATGCCTCAAACTAGTCTCAACCTTAGAGAATACAATACCACTAATGATGTCGCGAACATAAAAATTTGGGTTCGTGAACGGCGAACGCGAACTTCCCAAAAGTTCTCGAAACGGGCGAACCGGGCGAACCGCAGGGCAGGGTAATTTTGAAACCCACAGGGACTCTTTCTGGCCACAATAGTGATGGGAAAGTTGTTTCAAGGGGACTAACACCTGGACTGTGGCGTGCCGGAGGGGGATACATGGCAAAACTCCCATGGAAAATTACATAGTTGATGCAGAGTCTGGTTTTAATCCATAAAGGGCATAAATCACCTAACATTCCAAAATTGTTTGGAATAACGTGCTTTAAAACATCAGGCATGATGTTGTATCGATCAGGTAGTGTAAGGGTTACGCCCGCTTCACAGTGACAGACCAAACTCCCGCAGCGGGTACAACATCATCATCATCACACCGTACCTCCATGTGTGTAATGCTGCCTGACTGAGACATATCCCTGTTATCTACATCCTCTGGCAATAATGGTTGCGCATCACTCATTTCTTCCAACTGATGTGTAAATAACTCCTCTGACAGATCACGTGAAGCGGCTGTGGTGCTATTGTTGGTGGTGGCGGCAGGTGGGCGAGTGGTAACTTGAGAGGTGCCCGAAGCTAAGCTGGAGGAGGATGGTGCGTCAAGGTTCCGAGCGGAAGCTGTAGAAGATTGGGTGTCCTGTGTTAGCCAGTCAACTATGTCCTCTGTCACGTACCCTGTCGAGTTTAGGGTACGTGGCCTCTGAACACTGGGCATTATTCTAGGGCCAAAGGGAATCACAGCACCATGACCACGACGGCCCCTGCGGGGTGGCCTGCCTCTGCCTGTCATTTTTTTTCCGATTAGTGGTACTATGCGTGCAAGCTACTGTGACAACAGATATGAGTGGCACTCTGCATTGTCAGAATTTGGCAGAGTAGACGCTGTAGGCCTGACACACACGCTTGCAGACAACTAACTGCTATTCAATCTATTACAGTCAATTTTTTTTTTTTTAATGTACACTACTGTTACACCAGATATGAGTTTCACTGGTGTGACACTGTGCCCTGGCAGGCCCTGAAAAATCTGTTACACATCTACAACCACCAAAAAAACAACCATGCTAAATAGTTTCTAAATTTTGTCCTGAGTTTAGAAATACCCAATGTTAACATGTTCTTTGCTTTTTTTGCAAGTTATAGGGAAATAAATACAAGAAGCACTTTGCTATTTTAAAACCACTTTTTTTCAAAATGAGCGCTAGTTACATTGGAACCGTGATATCTGTCAGGAATACCTGAATATCCCTTGACATGTATATATTTTTTTTTTGGAAGACATCCCAAAGTATTGATCTAGGCCCATTTTGGTATATTTCATGCCACCATTTCACCGCCAAATGCGATCAAATAAAAAAAAAAACGTAAAATTTTTCACAATTTTAGGTTTCTCACTGAAATATTTTACAAACAGCTTGTGCAATTATGGCACAAATGGTTGTAAATGCTGCTCTGGGATCCCCTTTGTTCAGGAATAGCAGACATATATGACTTTGGCGTTGCTTTCTGGTAATTTGAAGGCTGCTAAATGCTGCTGCGCATCACACGTGTATTATGGTTAGCAGTGAAGGGGTTAATTAGGTAGTTTGTAGGGAGCTTTCAGGGTTAATTTTAGCTTTAGTGTAGAGATCAGCCTCCCACCTGACACATCAGACCCCCTGATCCCTCCCAAACAGCTCCCTTCCCTCCCCCACCCCACAATTGTCCCCGCCATCTTAAGTACTGGCAGAAAGTCTGCCAGTACTAAAATAAAAGGTTTTTAAAAAAATATTTTTTTTAGCATATTTACATATGCTGTGGTGTAGCATCCCCCTTAGCTCTCAACCTCCGTGATCCCCCCCAAAACAGCTCTCTAACCCTCCCCATCTGCCTTATTGGCGGCAATCTTGGGTACTGGCAGCTGTCTGCCATACCCAGTTTGCAAAAAAAAGTAGTTTTATCTGTTTTTTTCTCTTGTAAGGTGTATCCAGTCCACGGATCATCCATTACTTGTGGGATATTCTCCTTCCCAACAGGAAGTTGCAAGAGGATCACCCACAGCAGAGCTGATATATAGCTCCTCCCCTAACTGCATAGTTGCCAACATTTCAAAAAAAATTCCAGGGACACTTTTCAGCAGAGCAAGCAAGCGGGTTACTGGAGTATTGACGACCTACTGTTCAACTGCTCCGCCCACTCAGTTCTGCAATCAAAACACACATTTGAAAGTAATAGTATAATTTAGACTTATCCATAGTTTATTATACAGATTACAGCACCAAGCTCTTACACCTACCCAGTCTCTGGAACACATTCTGGGTATATGGATATTTTTACAACACAGCATCAAAATTAGAAAGACAAATAATATGTGAACCCATTCAATAATAATAACAATATTCCATTAGGAATGAAATATATTTAAATAATACACTATATCTATTTATCATCTATCTATCTGTATATGTGTATGTGTGTGTATCTATATGCAAACAACAAATGTTGTGCAAAGGAGATTTTCAGGGACATTTCCAGGGACAAAAAAAATCCAGGGACATACAACAAAATCCAGGGACTGTCCCTGGAAATCAGGGACTGTTGGCAACTAAGCTAACTGCCATATCCAGTCATTCTCTTGCAACTCTCAACAAGCATGGAGGAAGTAAGAGGAAAGTGGTGAAATGTAGCTGTTATCTTGCTTCAATCAAAAGTTTGTTATTTTTAAATGGTACCGGAGTTGTACTATTTTGTCCCAGGCAGAAAAATAGAAGAATCTGCCTGTGATTTCTATGATCTTAGCAGATTGTAACTAAGATCCATTGCTGTTCTCACACATGACTGAAGAGAGAGGTAACTTAAGCGGGGGAATGGAGTGCAGGTTATCCTGCTATGAGGTATGTGCAGTTAAGATTTTTTAAAGAAGATGTGAATGCTAGAAAATGCTGCTGATACCAAATTTATGTAAGGTAAGCCTGAATACAGTGATTTAATAGCGACTGGTATTATGCTTACTTTCTGAGGTAATACTCTTTTATATTTACAATATAAAACGTTTGCTGGCATGTTTAAACATTTTTATATATACTTTGGTGATAAAACTTTATTGGGGCCTAGTTTTTTCCACATGGCTGGCTTAAATTTGCCTAGAAACAGTTTCCTGAGGCTTTCCACTGTGTTACTATGAGTGGGAGGGGCCTAATTTGGCACTTTTTTGCGCAGTAACTTTTACAGACTGAGACATCCAGCTTCCTCCAGGAGTCCCCTGAATGCTATAGGACATCTCTAAATGGCTCTTAGACTTTCCAAAATCGTTTGTTGGGGAAGGTAGGCCCACAGCAAGGCTGTGGCAGTTGGTGTGACTGTTAAAAAACGTTTATATCGTTTTTTTGATCTGTTTTTTGAACTAAGGGGTTAATCATTCATTTGCAAGTGGGTGCAATGCTCTGTTAGCTTAAAATACACACTGTAAAAATTTCGTTTGATTTACTGCCTTTTTTTCACTGTTTTTCAAATTCTGACAAAATTTGTTTCTCTTAAAGGCACAGTACCGTTTCTTATATTTGCTTGTTAACTTGATTTAAAGTGTTTTCCATGCTTGCTAGTCTCATTGCTAGTCTGTACAAACATGTCTGACATAGAGGAAACTCCTTGTTCATTATGTTTAAAAGCCATGGTGGAACCCCCTCTTAGAATGTGTACCAAATGTACTAATTTCACTTTAAGCAATAAAGATCATATTTTGTCTTTAAAAAAATTATCACCAGAGGAATCTGACGAGGGGGAAGTTATGCCGACTAACTCTCCCCACGTGTCAGATCTTTTGACTCCCGCTCAAGGGACTCACGCTCAAATGGCGCCAAGTACATCCAGGGTGCCCATAGCGTTTACTTTACAAGACATGGCGGCAGTCATGGATAATACACTGTCAGCGGTATTAGCCAGACTACCTGAATTTAGAGGAAAGCGAGATAGCTCTGGAGTTAGACGAAATACAGAGCATACTGACACTTTAAGAGCTATGTCTGATACTGCCTCACAATATGCAGAAGCTGAAGAAGGAGAGCTTCTTTCTGTGGGTGATGTTTCTGACTCAGGGAAGATGATGCAACCTGATTCTGATATTTCTACATTTAAATTTAAGCTTGAACACCTCCGTGTGTTACTCAGGGAGGTTTTAGCTGCTCTGAATGACTGTGATACAATTATAGTGCCAGAGAAACTGTGTAGACTGGATAAATACTATGCAGTGCCGGTGTGCACTGATGTTTTTCCAATACCTAAAAGGTTTACAGAAATTATTACTAAGGAATGGGATAGACCAGGTGTGCCGTTCTTTCCCCCTCATATTTTTAGAAAAATGTTTCCAATAGACGCCACCACACAGGACTTATGGCAGACAGTTCTTAAGGTGGAGGGAGCAGTTTCTACTCTAGCAAAGCGTACTACTATCCCTGTCGAGGACAGTTGTGCTTTCTTAGATCCAATGGATAAAAAGTTAGAGGGTTACCTTAAGAAAATGTTTATTCAACAAGGTTTTATCCTACAGCCCCTTGCATGCATTGCTCCTGTCACTGCTGCTGCTGCGTTCTGGTTTGAGTCTCTGGAAGAGGCTTTACAGGTAGCGACTCCATTGGATGACATACTTGACAAGCTTAGAGCACTTAAGCTAGCCAATTCTTTTGTTTCTGATGCCATTGTTCATTTGACTAAACTAACGGCTAAGAATTCTGGTTTTGCTATCCAGAAGCGCAGAGCGCTATGGCTTAAATCATGGTCAGCTGACGTTACTTCAAAGTCTAAGTTGCTTAACATTCCCTTCAAGGGGCAGACCCTATTCGGGCCTGGTTTGAAGGAGATTATTGCTGATATCACTGGAGGAAAAGGTCATGCCCTTTCTCAGGATAGGTCCAAATCAAAGGCCAAACAGTCTAATTTTCGTGCCTTTCGAAACTTCAAGGCAAGTGCGGCATCAACTTCCTCTAATGCAAAACAAGAGGGAACTTTTGCTCAGTCCAAGACGGTCTGGAGACCTAACCAGGCCTGGAAAAAGGTAAGCAGGCCAAAAAGCCTGCTGCTGCCTCTAAGACAGCATGAAGGAACGGCCCCCTATTCGGTAACGGATCTAGTATTGGGCAGACTTTCGCTCTTCGCCCAGGCGTGGGCAAGAGATGTCCAGGATCCCTGGGCGTTGGAAATTATATCCCAGGGATATCTTCTGGACTTCAAGGCTTCCCCCCCAAAAGGGAGATTTCACCTTTCACAATTATCTGCAAAC
Source organism: Bombina bombina (assembly GCF_027579735.1). Taxonomy (NCBI): domain Eukaryota; kingdom Metazoa; phylum Chordata; class Amphibia; order Anura; family Bombinatoridae; genus Bombina; species Bombina bombina. The sequence continues at coordinate 1,226,663,530 of NC_069499.1, read as the reverse complement.
CAGATAAAGAGAGAGGCATTCTTACACTGTGTACAAGACCTCCTAGTTATGGGAGTGATCCATCCAGTTCCAAAGGAGGAACAGGGACAGGGATTTTACTCAAATCTGTTTGTGGTTCCCAAAAAAGAGGGAACCTTCAGACCAATTTTGGTCCATCATTCAAGATGGAGACTATTCGTACCATCCTACCTATGATCCAGGAGGGTCAATTCATGACTACAGTGGATTTAAAGGATGCTTATCTTCACATTCCGATACACAAAGATCATCATCGGTTTATCAGGTTTGCCTTCCTAGACAGGCATTACCAGTTTGTAGCTCTTCCCTTTGGGTTAGCTACAGCCCCAAGAATTTTTACAAAGGTTCTGGGGTCGCTTCTGGCGGTCCTAAGGCCGCGGGGCATAGCAGTGGCCCCTTATTTAGATCACATCCTGATTCAGGCGTCAAACTTCCAAATTGCCAAGTCTCATACGGACATACGGCTAGATTTAGAGTTTTGTCGTTAACGACCCGCGTAGCTAACACATGCTTTTTTCCCCCCGCACCTTTTAAATACCGCTGGTATTTAGAGTTCACAGAGTGGCTTGGTTTTCCGTGCTTTAGGCTCCAAAAAAGGAGCGTAGAGCATAATTTACCGCCACTGCAACTCTCGATACCAGCGGTGCTTACAGACGCGGCCAGCTTCAAAAACGTGCTCGTGCATGATTCCCCCATAGGAAACAATGAGGCAGTTTGAGCTGAAAAAAACCTAACACCTGCAAAAACAGCGTTAAGCTCCTAATGCAGCCCCATTGTTTCCTATGGGGAAACACTTCCTAAGTCTGCACCTTACACCCTAACATGTACCCCGAGTCTAAACACCCCTAACCTTACACTTATTAACCCCTAATCTGCCGCCCCCGCTATCGCTGACCCCTGGATATTATTATTAACCCCTAATCTGCCACTCCGTTCACCGCCGCAACCTACATTATCCCTATATACCCCTAATCTGCTGCCCATAACACAGCCGACCCCTATATTATATTTATTAACCCCTAATCTGCCCCCCACAACGTCGCCGCCAGCTACCTACAATTATTAACCACTAATCTGCCGACCAGACCTCACCGCTACTCTAATAAATGTATTAACCCCTAAAGCTAAGTCTAACCATAACCCTAACACCCCCCTAAGTTAAATATAATTTTATTCTAACGAAATACATTAACTCTTATTAAATAAATTATTCCTATTTAAAGCTAAATACTTACCTAGCTATTTTAGGATTAATATTTATTTTACAGGCAACTTTGTATTTATTTTAACCAGGTACAATAGCTATTAAATAGTTAATAACTATTTAATAGCTACCTAGTTAAAATAATTACAAAATTACCTGTAAAATAAATCCTAACCTAAGTTACAATTAAACCTAACACTACACTAGCAATAAATTAATTAAATAAAATACCTACAATTATCTACAATTAAACCTAACACTACACTATCAATAAATTAATTAAATAAAATACCTACAATTAAATACAATTAAATAAACTAACTAAAGTACAAAAAATAAAAAAGAACTAAGTTACAAAAAAATAAAAAAAATATTTACAAACATTAGAAAAATATTACAACAATTTTAAACTAATTACACCTACTCTAAGCCCCCTAAAAAATAACAAAGCCCCCCAAAATAAAAAAAATGCCCTACCCTATTCTAAAATTAAAATAGAAAAGCTCTTTTACCTTACCAGCCCTTAAAAGGGCCATTTGCGGGGCATGCCCCAAAGAATTCAGCTCTTTTGCCTGAAAAAACAAACAAAAATACCACCCCCCCAACATTACAACCCACCACCCACATACCCCTAATCTAACCCAAACCCCCCTTAAATAAACCTAACACTAAGCCCCTGAAGATCTTCCTACCTTATCTTCACCACACCGGGTATCAGCAATCCGTCCAGGCTCCGATGTCTTGATCCAAGCCCAAGCGGGGGGCTGAAGACATCCATCCTCCGGCTGAAGTCTTGATCCAAGCGGGCAGAAGAAGACATCCGGACTGGCAAACATCTTCATCCAGGAGGCATCTTCTATGTTCTTCCATCCGATGACGAGCGGCTGATCTTCAAGACCTCCAGTGCGGATCCATCCTCTTCTTCCGACGACTAGACGATGAATGAAGGTTCCTTTACGGGACTTCATCCAAGATGGCGTCCCTCGAATTCCGATTGGCTGATAGGATTCTATCAGCGAATTGGAATTAAGGTAGGAAAATTCTGATTGGCTGATGGAATCAGCCAATCAGATTCAAGATCAATCCGATTGGCTGATCCAATCAGCCAATCAGATTGAGCTTGCATTCTATTGGCTGTTCTGATCAGCCAATAGAATGCAAGCTCAATCTGATTGGCTGATTGGATCAGCCAATCGGATTGAACTTGATTCTGATTGGCTGATTCCATCAGTCAATCAGAATTTTCCTACCTTAATTCCGATTGGCTGATAGAATCCTATCAGCCAATTGGAATTCGAGGGACGCCATCTTGGATGACGTCCCTTAAATGAACCTTCATTCATCGTCTAGTCGTCGGAAGAAGAGGATGGATCCCCGCTGGAGGTCTTGAAGATCAGCCGCTCGTCATCGGATGGAAGAACATAGCAGATGCCTCCTGGATGAAGATGTTTGCCGGTCCGGATGTCCTCTTCTGCCCGCTTGGATCAAGACTTCAGCCGGAGGATGGATGTCTTCAGGCACCGGCTTTAGCTTGGATCAAGACATCGGAGCCTGGACGGATCGCTGATACCCAGTGTGGTGAAGATAAGGTAGGAAGATCTTCAGGGGCTTAGTGTTAGGTTTATTTAAGGGGGGTTTGGGTTAGATTAGGGGTATGTGGGTGGTAGGTTGTACTGTTGGGGGGGTATTGTATGTTTTTCTTCCAGGCAAAAGAGCTGAATTCTTTGGGGCATGCCCCGCAAATGGCCCTTTTAGGGGCTGGTAAGGTAAAAGAGCTTTTCTATTTTAATTTTAGAATAGGGTAGGGCATTTTTTTATTTTGGGGGGCTTTGTTATTTCATTAGGGGACTTAGAGTAGGTGTAATTAGGTTAAAATTGTTTTTTTCTAATATTTGTAAATATTTTTTTATTTTTTGTAACTTAGTTCTTTTTTATTTTGTGTACTTTAGTTAGTTTATTTAATTGTATTTATTTGTAGGTATTGTATTTAATTAATGTATTGATAGTGTAGTGTTAGGTTTAATTGTAGATAATTGTAGGTATTTTATTTAATTAATTTATTGCTAGTGTAGTGTTAGGTTTAATTGTAACTTAGGTTAGGATTTATTTTACAGGTAATTTTGTAATTATTTTAACTAGGTAGCTATTAAATAGTTATTAACTATTTAATAGCTATTGTACCTGGTTAAAATAAATACAAAGTTGCCTGTAAAATAAATATTAATCCTAAAATAGCTACAATATAATTATAATTTATATTGTAGCTATATTAGGGTTTATTTTACAGGTAAGTATTTAGCTTTAAATAGGAATAATTTATTTAATAAGAGTTAATTTATTTCGTTAGAATAAAATTATATTTAACTTAAGGGGGTGTTAGGGTTATGGTTAGACTTAGCTTTAGGGGTTAATACATTTATTAGAGTAGCGGTGAGGTCCAGTCAGCAGATTAGGGGTTAATAATTGTAGGTAGCTGGCGGCGACGTTGTGGGGGGCAGATTAGGGGTTAATAAATATAATATAGTGGCCGGCGGTGTTAGGGGCAGCAGATTAGGGGTACATAATTATAACGTAACTGGCGGCGGTGTGCGGTTGGCAGATTAGGGGTTAAAAATTTTTAATTGAGTGGCGGCGATGTGGGGGGGGCCTCGGTTTAGGGGTACATAGGTAGTTTATGGGTGTTAGTGAAGTTTAGAGCACAGTAGTTAAGAGCTTTATTAACCGGCGTTAGCCCAAAAAGCTCTTAACTCCTGTTTTTTTTCTGCGGCTGGAGTTTTATCGTTAGATTTCTAACGCTCACTTCAGCCACGACTCTAAATACCGGCGTTAGAAAGATCCCATTGAAAAGATAGGATACGCAATTGGCGTAGGGTGATCTGCGGTATGGAAAAGTCGCGGCTGCAAAGTGAGCGTTAGACCCTTTAATGACTGACTCCAAATACCAGCGGGCGGTAAAAACCAGCGTTAGGAGCCTCTAAAGCTGGTTTTGACGGCTACCACCAAACTCTAAATCTAGGCGCCAGTGTTGGCATTTCTGAGGTCGCATGGGTGGAAGGTGAACGAGGTAAAAGAGTTCTCTATCCCCCCTCACAAGATTTTCCTTCCTAGGGACTCTGATAGATTCTGTAGAAATGAAAATTTACCTGACGGAGTCCAGGTTATCAAAACTTCGATAATTCCTGCCGTGTTCTTTATTCCATTCCTCGCCCTTTGGTGGCTCAGTGCATGGAAGTAATCGGCTTAATGGTAGCGGCAATGGACATAGTGCCGTTTCCACGCCTACATCTCAGACCGCTGCAACTCTGCATGCTCAGTCAGTGGAATGGGGATTACACAGATTTGTCCCCTCTACTAAATCTGGATCAAGAGACCAGGGATTCTTTTCTCAGGTGGCTATCTCGGGTCCATCTGTCCAAAAGTATGACCTTTCGCAGGCCAGATTGGACAATTGTAACGACAGATGCCAGCCTTCTAGGTTGGGGTGCAGTCTGGAATTCCCTGAAGGCTCAGGGATCGTGGACTCAGGAGGAGTCACTCCTTCCAATAAATATTCTGGAACTGAGAGCGATATTCATTGCTCTTCAGGCTTGGCCTCAGTTAGAAACTCTGAGGTTCATCAGCTTTCAGTCGGACAACATCACGACTGTGGCTTACATCAACCATCAAGGGGGAACAAGGAGTTCCCTAGCGATGTTAGAAGTCTCAAAGATAATTCGCTGGGCAGAAATTCACTCTTGCCACCTATCAGCTATCCATATCCCAGGTGTAGAGAACTGGGTGGCGGATTTTCTAAGTCGTCAGACTTTTCATCCGGGGGAGTGGGAACTCCATCGGGAGGTGTTTGCACAATTGATTCATCGTTGGGGCAAACCAGAACTGGATCTCATGGCGTCTCGCCAGAACACCAAGCTTCCTTGTTATAGATCCAGGTCCAGGGACCCCAAGGCAACGCTGATAGATGCTCTAGCAGCACCTTGGTCCTTCAACCTGGCTTATGTGTTTCCACCGTTTCCTCTGCTCCCTCGTCTGATTGCCAAAATCAAGCAGGAGAGAGCATCAGTGATCTTGATAGCGCCTGCGTGGCCACGCAGGACTTGGTATGCAGATCTAGTGGACATGTCATCCTTTCCACCATGGACTCTGCCGCTGAGACAGGACCTTCTACTTCAAGGTCCTTTCAACCATCCAAATCTAATTTCTCTGAGGCTGACTGCCTGGAGATTGAACGCTTGATTTTATCAAAGTGTGGTTTCTCCGAGTCAGTCATTGATACCTTAATTCAGGCACGAAAGCCTGTCACCAGGAAGATCTATCATAAGATATGGTGTAAATATCTTTATTGGTGTGAATCCAAGGGCTACTCATGGAGGAAGGTCAGGATTCCCAGGATATTATCTTTTCTCCAAGAAGGATTGGAGAAAGGATTGTCAGCTAGTTCCTTAAAGGGACAGATTTCTGCACTATCTATTCTTTTGCACAAGCGTCTGGCGGATGTCCCAGACGTTCAGGGATTTTGTCATGCTTTAGTTAGAATCAAGCCTGTGTTTAAACCTGTTGCTCGACCTTGGAGCTTAAATTTGGTTCTTAAAGTTCTTCAGGTTGTTCCGTTTGAACCTCTTCATTCCATAGATATCAAACTTTTATCTTGGAAAGTTCTTTTTTTGGTAGCTATTTCCTCGGCTCGTAGAGTTTCCGAGTTATCTGCCTTACAATGTGATTCTCCTTATCTGATCTTCCATGCAGATAAGGTAGTTTTGCGTACCAAACCTGGGTTTTTACCTAAGGTGGTATCTAATAAGAATATCAATCTAGAGATTGTTGTTCCGTCTTTGTTTCCTAATCCTTCTTCAAAGAAGGAACGTCCATTACTCTGGACAGAGGAGAGGTCAAAAGGCTTCGGCAACCTCTCTTTCTTTTTGGCTAAGAAGCATAATCCGCTTAGCCTATGAGACTGCTGGCCAGCAGCCTCCAGAAAGGATTACAGCTCATTCTACTAGAGCTGTGGCTTCCACATGGGCCTTTAAAAATGAGGCTTCTGTTGAACAGATTTGCAAGGCGGCGACTTGGTCTTCGCTTCATACTTTTTCAAAATTCTACAAATTTGATACTTTTGCTTCTTCGGAGGCTATTTTTGGGAGAAAGGTTTTACAGGCAGTGGTACCTTCCATTTAAGTACCTGCCTTGTCCCTCCCTTCATCCGTGTACTTTAGCTTAGGTATTGGTATCCCACAAGTAATGGATGATCCGTGGACTGGATACACCTTACAAGAGAAAACATAATTTATGCTTACCTGATAAATTTATTTCTCTTGTGGTGTATCCAGTCCACGGCCTGCCCTGTCATTTAAGGCAGGTATTTTTTAATTTTATACTACAGTCACGACTGCACCCTATGGTTTCTCCTTTCTCTGCTTGTTTTCGGTCGAATGACTGGATATGGCAGTTAGGGGAGGAGCTATATAGCAGCTCTGCTGTGGGTGATCCTCTTGCAACTTCCTGTTGGGAAGGAGAATATCCCACAAGTAATGGATGATCCGTGGACTGGATACACCACAAGAGAAATACATTTATCAGGTAAGCATAAATTATGTTTTTTTTTTTCTGTAGTGTAGCTTCCCCCCCCCCACAGACCAACCCCCACCACCTGCCTGATCTTTTTTTTTTTTTAATTTTTATTCCTTTTTTTAAACATTTTACACCAACTTTTTCTGTAGTGTAGCGGTTCCTACCCGCTCCCTCCCCGTGCACGCACCTGCCCCTGCCCTCCCGTGCACGTGCGCGCGTCAGTGCGCACCCCCGGACATCCCCGCCCACGATCCCGCCCCCCTCCATTGACTGCTATTATTTCACAGTCAAATTTCTAGTTGTTTTTTAACCCCTTAAGGACCAAGGCCATTTTTCAATTTCTTTCCCTTAAGGACCAGGGCTTTTTTTTACATTTCTGCGGTGTTTGTGTTTAGCTGTAATTTTCCTCTTACTCATTTACTGTACCCACACATATTATATACCGTTTTTCTCGCCACTAAATGGACTTTCTAAAGATACCATTATTTCCATCATATCTTATAATTTATTATTAAAAATATTATAAAATATGAGGAAAAAATGGAAAAAAACACACTTTTTCTAACTTTGACCCCCAAAATCTGTTACACATCTACAACCACAAAAAAGACATCCATGCTAAATAGTTTCTTTATTTTTTCCTGAGTTTAGAAATACCCAATGTTAACATGTTCTTTGCTTTTTTTGCAAGTTATAGGGAAATAAATACAAGAAGCACTTTGCTATTTTCCACTTTTTTTCAAAATGAGAGCTAGTTACATTGGAACCCTGATATCTGTCAAGAATACCTGAATATCCCTTGACATGTATATATTTTTTTTAGAAGACATCCCAAAGTATTGATCTAGGCCCATTTTGGTATATTTCATGCCACCATTTCACCGCCAAATAAAAAAAAATTGTTGACTTTTTCACAAACTTTAGGTTTCTCACAGAAATTATTTACAAACAACTTATGAAATTATGGCATAAATGTTTGTAAATGCTTCTCTGGGATCCCCTTTGTTCAGAAAATAGCAGACTTATATGGCTTTGGCGTTGCTTTTTGGTAATTAGAAGGCTGCTAAATGCCACTGCGCACCACACATGTTTTATGCCCAGCAGTGAAGGGGTTAATTAGGGAGCATGTAGGGAGCTTGTAGAGTTAATTTTAGCTTAAGTGTAGTGTAGTAGACAACCCAAAGTATTGATCTAGGCCCATTTTAGTATATTTCATCCCACCATGCGATCAAATAAAAAAAAAAACGTTACATTTTTCACAATTTTAGGTTTCTCACTGAAATCATTTACAAACAGCTTGTGCAATTATGGCACAAATGGTTGTAAATGCTTCTCTGGGATCCCCTTTGTTCAGAAATAGCAGACATATATGACTTTGGCGTTGCTTTCTGGTAATTAAAAGGCTGCTAAATGCTACTGCGCATCACATGTGTATTATGGTTAGCAGTGAAGGGGTTAATTAGGTAGTTTGTAGGGAGCTTTCAGGGTTAATTTTAGCTTTAGTGTAGAGATCAGCCTCTCACCTGACACATCAGACCCCCTAATCCCTCCCAAACAGCTCCCTTCCCTCCCCCACCCCACAATTGTCCCCGCCATCTTAAGTACTGGCAGAAAGTCTGCCAGTACTAAAATAAAAAGGTTTTAATTTTTTTTATTTTTTTTAGCATATTTACATATGCTGTGGTGTAGCCCCCAACCTCCCTGACCCCCCCCAAACAGCTCTCTAACCCTCCCCATCTGCCTTATTGGCTGCCATCTTGGGTACTGGCATCTGTCTGCTATTATTTCACAGTCAAAAAAGTGTTGTTTTTTTAAATTTACACTACTGTTACACCAGATATGAGTGGTGGCACTGGGCAAGTGGGCACAGTATACGCTGTGAGACTGACACACACGCTGGCAGGCAGGCAACTGCAATTAGATTACACAGGGAAAAAAAAAGCAGACTGATGTTCTAGCCCTAAAAAGGGCTTTTTGAGGTGCTGTCCTTACAGCAGAGACCAGATGAGTCCTTCAGGACTTTAGTGGACACTGAATACACTAGCCTAGCTATCAATTTCCCTATTAAATGAGCAGCAGCTACACTGTCCCTCCTCTCACTAAGAATGCAGCTTTCAAATGAATCTAAAATCGATGCTGTCCAGGAGGTGGGAGGGTCTGGGAGGGAGTGTCTGCTGCTGATTGGCTGTAATGTGTCTGCTGACTGTGAGGTAAAGGTTCAAAGTTTACTCAATGATGAAGAATAGGGGGCGGATCGAACATTGCATATGTTCGCCCGCCGCGAGCGAACATGAACATTCTATGTTCGCCGGGAACTATTTGCCAGCAAACTATTCGCGACATCACTAAATACCACTAAAATTAAATATATTAAATTATAATACCCAGAGATTTCCTTATCATAAGCTGAATTAAATGAACACTATCTATAACAAAATTTCTTGTATTGTTAGGTGAATTAGATTATTAGACAAGATAAAGTAGACTATAGGGATAAGTACATATAAAAATTGGGCTTATAATCATCTAATACAAATCCTAATAAGGACCTTAAATACAACAACTGTTTAAATATAATTATAGACTTTTTATACTTCCCCAAATGTTTGCTCCTCCAAGCCCTGGGTTATCAATAGTCAAGCTCTGTGTTTCCTCTGCATTTGGTCCCACAAAATCTCTTAATCCACAGGAAAAATAGGCAAAAGTTTCCAAGGATATCAAAAATATGAGATGGGTACAACCAGGATTCAAAAGTTCTATTTCGGGGGAAAATTGAATAGCACTTCGCCCTTACTTTTATGCAACCCAGAGTGTTCTGTGTGTGTCCTGTGTCACAATTTATCCTGAACTATAACTCCAGTCTAGTCTCTAACAGCCATTCACAGATGTGTGAGGATCTGTAGTGCTGTGATTGGATGGATGCTAAGTAACTTTTGGGAATAATTCCCCCATGTTAAGTATAGCGGGTCATACTTTTACTAATACACCACAAGATGGTGATGGTGAGTTGTGCTATAAAAGTGAACTTGTGTAACTTTCTCATATTTATTCTTCTTAGGACTAATTTTTCATATATCATATATATATATATATATATATATATATATATATATATATTCATAAATACATATACATAGTACATATATATATATATATATATAAATATATATACATGTATATATATACATACATATGCATACATACATCCATGTCTACTTACAAGCATGCAAATATATTTCATTTAATGTTTTTTTTGTTTAACTAAAATGTACCAGTTTAAAATGAAATCCTTTTGACTTAGATAGACACTTATTAATACTATACATAAATAGAATGTCCTTATGTTACAGATGAGGCATAATGAATTATATAGTATTTTACAATAGTTTCTCATTGTATGTCTCTCTTAATCTGTCATGACTCCTGAATGATGGGTAGTGATTCCTGGGAGTATAATTTGGTCAGGTAATCAGTATATATATATATATATATATATATATATATATATATATATATATATATATATATATATATATATATATATAAAATACATAAATGTACAAGTCACACACACACATACATATATATATATATATATATATATATATATATATATATATATATACAGGCATATATATATTCATATCATACTGGTTATTTCATATACTTAATTCCATAATTAACTTATCTATACCTATAGTTATCAGATTTTTGAATTAGTTATTTTAAAAACATATGATCCTTCTACACACATAATGCAATACTGGTCATTTTTGCAAGTCCTTGCTTACACATTTCATTTCTCTATACATTTAGATACGTGGGACATTATTAATCACAATTTTATGTGCCAATTCTTATATACACCATTCTAAACTTTAATTTCTTATATTTTAAAAATTTTATTTTTGGTACATTGTACCACAGTTCAATTTAGGGAGTCTCTGAATTGGTCATTTAGATTAGCAGGCATCTCATTAACATATGAGTGAGAGCCCATTTGTTTGTAATTCTATCCACCAGAGCATACACAAAATCTTAGACAAAGGGACTCCACTCCCTTGAGTTGGAACAACAGTCATCTCTGTTCTGTTGATTAAACCCCCCCCCCCCCGGTGATTTTCTGTTCAGGTAACTCCTGGACACATGCTTTTGTTATCTGATTTTTGGTCTGTTTTTGTGTTTACAAATAGCAGGGGTTCTCCTGGGCCAACTGGTGTAGTTTGATTAAATTTGGAGAATGGTGGGGCTGAGGAGGAAGTCTTTTGAAAACAGGTTTTACACATTGAACAGACTTTTATAGCATATTTTGCAATTTTAAAATATGGTGTTTCTGTTATCAGAAATGTAATATTTTTCCCTTCGCCTATAATGATAAGAAATTTAATATTTTTCCCTGTGTCTATGACTCAACATATCCCTCTTTCCAATTTCTCTATATGTAGGATGCATATGGAGGGATTGGCTTGAATCCTTTGATAATTTGTGCAGGAAAAATATAGTTGTTGTTGCAACGGATTATCTTAGGTTCTTGCTTTTAGTTCCTGTCAGGGTGCCAGGAATCAGACTGAGACGAGAAGTGCAAAAATAATCACACCTTTATTATTAGCAAAAAATAATAAAAAGTCCACAAGTCAAATAACAAGCCAGGAATCAAAACCAGAGCTGGTAGTCAGACGATCCGAGTTAGGAGCCAAAGCGAGTAGTCAGTCGAGCTGGAATCAGGAACAAGGAGAATAGCAGAGTCAGGAACCAGGAGGGACGTCAGACAGCCAGGTAATACACAGGAGCTCTCACAAACAGGTCTGAGACAACACAAGGGCAAAGCATACTGAACAGAGGCCCTTTAAATAATAAGTGATGACATCACAATTCTGAGACTGCATCCTGTCTCACATGTATGATGTACACCAGTGTGGCCATAAAAGGAAGTGCAGGAAATGAGCAGCATCACACAGTATGCACCAGAGTCTGCAAGAGAGGTGAGTAAAATGGCTGCCAGCAGCACATGGCAAACAAAACAGGGAAAAAACCCTGACAGTACCCTCCCCACAATGACCCCTCCCCCGCGGGAGGACAAAAGGCTTATTGCGGAAACAGGCATGGAAGGCACGGAGGAGGGCGGGAGAATGAACATCAGAGGAGGGAACCTATGAATGCTCCTGCCGGTCCATAGCCCCTCCAGTGAACCAAATACTTTACGTGGCCCCTGGACACACAACATTAGCAATACCACCTTAGCTCTGTCAGAGGGAAACGCCTGAGGTAACATCTCAAAGTAAATGCCCACCTGGTTCAAAAACTCTCTGCACTGATTAGGATCGCCTCCATAAGGCTGAGGTAGAGGTGCAGAACCGGACATGCTCCTGGTAGGACTAGGTGCAGCAGCAGAAACAGGAGCAGCCATAACTTGCGGGACACTTTGATCCAAATGGGCAGTGCGAGTCAGCAGGGTTTGCAGGGCTAGTGCAAATTGATTCAAGCAGTGATCCTGTTCATCCATCCTGGAAATTATGACAGGTAAAGGTGGATTATTAGCACCATCAGGATTCATGGCCCTTGCGTAATGTCAGGGTGCCAGGAATCAGACTGAGACAAGAAGTGCAAAAATAATCACACCTTTATTAATAGCGAAGAATAATAAAAAGTCCACAAGTCAAATAACAAGCCAGGAATCAAAACCAGAGCTGGTAGTCAGACAAGCCAAGTCAGGAGCCAAAGCGATTAGTCAGACGAGCTGGAATCAGGAGCAAGGAGAACAGCAGAGTCAGGAACAAGCCAGAGATCAGGAACCAGGAGGGACGCCAGACAGCCAGGTAATACACAGGAGCTCTCACAAACAGGTCTGAGACAACACAAGGGCAAAGCATACTGAACAGAGGCCCTTTAAATAATAAGTGATGACATCACAATTCTGAGACTGCATCCTGTCTCACATGGATGATGTACACCAGTCTGGCCATAAAAGGAAGTGCAGGAAATGAGCAGCATCACACAGTAAAATGGCTGCCAGCAGCACATGGCAAACAAAACAGGGAAAATACCCTGACAGTTCCTTGAAAGCAAACATGCAGGCTTGGTATACTCATCGTCTGGTATCCTCAGTCAGAACCCCCTCTCCATTTCCTGGCCATACCAGACAGGTTTGGAAATTATATAGTGGAGCCAGCAGTAGTGATGATGGATCATGTGTGATCAACCTGTTATCGGATCCGGGTAGAGCAACAATTTAAAAAACTCTTGTATTGAGTCTATCTCAATGTATCATACCAGGTATAGGTCAAATAACTGCCTTTTAAGCTGAGGGTTTCAGTTCACCTCCAGGCTTGATGGCTGCACTCCATTGGGCATTTGGTGCGGGAAGTGTAATCCTATAGTAACCCCATTGAGTTTAGCAAATGTTCATGCAACTCCAAGGCACTCCATTAATCATTGTGTCCTTAGGAAGCATGATGACTTTCTCTTGGGGGTTGTCAGAATGCCTTAAAATGTTGTTGCATTTGTAAATCTTCAGTCCTGTGGACTCTTTAGGGGGTGGTATCCTCTTCCTCCTGGAGTTCAGTCACTGGCAGGACCTCTGCTGTCATCTGGTGGGATCCTGATGTCATCTGGTGGGCTCCTGCTATCGTTTGGTGGGTTCCTGCCGTCATCTGGTGGGTTCCTGTTGTTATCTCATTGGATCCTGCTGTCATCTGATGAGTTCCTGCTGTCATCTGGCTGTCTTCCTGTAGATCTCTGGATTGAAGTGTAGTCCTCTTCTGTGCTCCTGAGGTAGTCGTCCAATCTGAGTTTACAACGTGTGTTCCTCCTCTGATGGCATCATTTTCATCATCATCGGGTCTGGATCGGATTGTGTTTTTACTAGGAAGAGATAACTGAGACGAGTATCTGGAATTCATCCTTTAAACATATCATCAGGAATTTAAATTCTTGACTCACTGAGCTTCTTTATTTCTACCGGGTCTTCTACACTTCACTACTGTGGTACAGGCATATAATTTAATCCCTCTTCTATAATTTGTAATTGGGACCTAGGATGGCACGCTCGCAACTGATTAATATGGACCCATTTATCTATAATACTTTCATTTTTGGGCATCCTTATTTTATAGGCCACTGGAGATATTTTGTCCGTAAAGACAAAAGGCCCCTTCCATGATGTTTCTTTGAGCAAATGCAAAAGAATATTGCAGATGCTTCCTCAGGTTCTCTACATACTGATGTGTAGTGGCAGCATTTATTAAATTCTGGTCTGAGGTGTGATACAGTAAATGCTGAATTAGAATCATTCTTCTACCAGTCATCAGTTCAAAAGGTGACATATTAGTAGCACTACATGGGGTTGCTCTCAATGACATTAGGACCAGAGGTAATTTTACATCCCAGTCCTTGCCTGTTTCACTAACAAACTTTTTGAGGATTTTCACAATAGACTGGTTGCTCTATATGCTATGTGGAGATTTCTTTTAACCCGTAGTATTTTCCACATCTTGGTCATCACTTCCCTAGTGAAGTGGATTCCCCGATCAGATTTGATTCTCTGTGGTAAACCAAATCTGGAAAACACGTGGTTGATGAGCAATGCTGCGCATGTTTCAGGACTATTGTTAGGTGCACTGATGCACTCTACCCATTTAATGAATAGGCATGTTACTGTCAACATGTATCTGTTGCCTCTTGATGACCTAATTACTGGACCAATAAAATCAATTTGTATATCTGACCATGGCATTACCATCCCCCTTTTCTGCAATGGCGCTCTATGCATTGGTGCAGTGGGTTGGACAGATGAAACAACCTTGACAGTAGGTTTGAACATCTTTTAACATATGCGGCCAAAAGGCGTAATCACGCAATATTTCATAAGTGAGTTTGGCACCACAATAGCCAGATGTGGGAGCATCATGGGCATGTTGAAGCATGAGACTCCTGAACTGGGTAGGTACCAACCATTGCTGGATGACAGTTTTGGAGATTCTTATTAAGAAATCATCCTGTAACATGAACTGTGACTTGGATTTCATGAAGATTCTAAGATCTTCCTTAGCAATACAATTGTCTTTTGAGATGGGGTTGTTTTCAGGGTCTTTTATATGTTTATAGAAACTACCTATAATGGGGTCTTCTCTTTGACTAGTGATCAGATCATCATTAGGAGAATCCTGACTCCATTTTACCAGGTTAGGCTCATCCTGTTGTTTAGCCTGATTTCTGGTAATGACCTCTTTTTGAATTGCACCCATTAAGTGGTCAATATTAAGGAGCTCTCCAGTTATGGTTCCTTGTTTTGCAAAATAATTTGCAAGATCATTGCCTTCCTTATCAGGACCTTGAATTCTGGAATGACCCTTGGTCTTTTTCCAGTGTATGGTTAAACCATTGGACACCACTAGCTTATCAATTTCTCAAAACAACTTGCCATGTTTGACAAGTTTGTTGTTAGTTTTCTGCATGCCATTTCTTTTCCAAGCTGGCAGGTATTCAACAAAACTGTCACACACATAATTTGAGTCAGTAATGATCACAAATTCATAAATACCTTGTTCAATAGCCATTTCAATGGTTTTTAGAACAGCAGTGAGTTCTTCAACTTGACTGGATCTTGGTCCAATGTTGAACCCTACAGAAATATTTGGGAATCCATTTTCCCAAGTTATACCAATGCCAGCGACTAATCTGTGCTCATTTTCAATAGTGCCATGGTAAGAACAACCATCAACATATACCCAAGGTAATGTTTGACATTGGTCCTCATTATACATTTTATATGGGAAAAGCAATTGTTCCTCCAGGAAATCATGTTCTAATAATTCTTCCCCATGATCCTTAGCAGTACAGTCATGGAGCTCAGCAAGCCCCTGTGCACCTGGATTCCTTTTGTTTTGTTTATAGCGAGTTTCTAAAGGCCAGCTTTGTAAGGAGAGAGTCCAAGCTGTTATGCAGCTATTGGACAGGTTCCTATCTCTGATTCTCTAACTTTACAGATATAGCAAAGGCTGGTGGGCCGTTTCTACAATAATTTTCCCGCCCTGTATATAGCTGCGAAAATTTTGTATAGCCCATACAGGAGGGCTTTTTCACAATCGCTAAATTTTATTTCTATTGGGGATAGAGTTTTGCTCGCATAAGCAATGACTTTGCTTAAATTATCATGCTTTTGGTAGAAGACAGCATTCATGCTTATATCTGTGTAACCTGTTTCTAAGTAGAAAGGTTTACCGCCTTCAGGGTAAGCTAAGCAAGGTGCTTGAGTGAGTTTTCTCTTAAGCTCCCTTATGGCTGTCTCTTGAGTCTCACTCCAGTGCCATTTCACATCATTCTTTAGAAGATGTAGCAGTGGTTTAGCTAATTCTCAATAAATTTGCAAGAATAATTTGTCATACCCAGGAATCTTAATTCCTTTAAGTTAGTTGGGTTTTTAGAATTTGTTATAGCTTCCACCTTTTTCTTCTGAGGATTTAACCATTCAGAAGTAACTTCATGGCCCAAGAAATTCACACGGTTACGGCACCATTGGGCTTTTTTTAGGGATAGCTTGATGCCTGCCCTTTTAAGTTGGCTGAGGACATGTTTAAGCTTCGTGATGTGTCTTTCAAAGTCTGTGCTTTTTATTAAGACATCATCAACATAAGATAAAGTCCCCCTTTCCAGTGCATCAGGCATAGCCTTATGCATGAATACAGCAAATTCATACCCTGAATTTATGTATCCAAACGGAAGTCTTTGGAATGCATACTGGACATTTTGGAAGGAGAATGCGAGCTTATACTGGCCTTCCTCATGTACCTTTATGGTCCAGTATCCCTGCGCGCAAATCAATGGCGGTGAATATTTTAGATCAATGTATGGTACAGGCCAGCCAGACATATATACTCGTTTGTTCAGCTGTCTTAAGTCAGCACACAAATGCCATTGTCCATTGGGTTTAATAATACCTAGAATAGGATTATTATAAGAGCTATGCACCTGTCTGATGATACCCCTTTCTTCTAAGTTCCTTATGATTTCTGCAAGAGCATCATAGGAGACTAAAGTGAGTCTGTATTGTTAAACAAATACAGGTGGTGCATTGGGATCAGTTTGGATTCTTGCAATGTGCAGGTCTGTAGTCCCACAGTCATAAGAATCCCTAACAAAAATGTCCTGGTATTCCATCAGGAATTCCCGTAGCTGTTGGCGTTCTCCATCATTGGAACAGCCAATAGCTAATGAGATTTGATCTTTGACTGTTTGCTGAAATCCTGGAAAGATTTCAGGCTGTCCTATCTCATCGGCTTATTCCAACCTAGAGGTGAGATCCCCTTAATTATAACTTACCTTGCCCCCCATGATTCTGGGTATTGGGGTATTCTTGCTCTTTGATCAGCTGATCAAATACTAGGGAGGCCTTTTCAATTTTACAGATGCCTTCCACTGAGCTGAAGGGATAAATAGACTGAATTGTAAACAATCCCTCTGTCATAGATGCAAAGGATTGTTCTATTAACTGTTCTTCAGTTAAGTATCCCTCAGGTATTAGCCCAATTATATTATTTTGGAATCCAAAAGTGTAATAACTGGATTTCAGCGCATATCCTATAGTAGTTCCCTTGGATAAGGTGATATCCTGTGGGGGCATGTTATGCACAATAACATGTATTGGAATATTTCCAATATTTACCATGGGTCATTGTTATACCTAGATACATATAGTTATCAGATTTTTGAAGTAGTTATTTTAAAAACATATGATCCTTCTACACACATAATGCAATACTGGTGATTTTTACATGTCATTCCTTACATATTTAATTTCTATATACATTTATATACGTGGGACATTATTTATCACAATTTTATGTGCCAATTCTTATATACACCATTCTAACCTTTAATTTCTTATATTTCAAAATGTTATTTCTTTTCTTAATAAACATTGTTGTACCACAGTTCAATGTAGGGAGTGTCTGAATTGGTCATTTAGATTAGCAGGCATCTAATTAACATATGAGTGAGAGCCCATTTGTTTGTAATTCCATCCACCAGAGCATAAACAAAATTTTAGACAAAGGGACTCCACTCTCTTGAGTTGGAACAACAGTCCTCTCTGTTTTGTTGATAAAACCCCGCTCCAGGTGATTTCCTGTTCAGGTAACTCCTGGACACATGCTTTTGTTATCTGATTTTTGGTCTGTTTTTGTGCTTACAAATAGCAGGGGTTTTCCTGGGCCAACTAATGTAGTTTGATTAAATTTAGAGACTAAATGTAGCAGAAGTTTTTACAATGGTGGAGCTGAGGAGGAAGTCTTTTGAAAACAGATTTTACACATTGAACAGACTTTTATAGCATATTTTGCAATTTTAAAATATGGTGTTTCTGTTATCAGAAATGTAATATTTTTCCCTGTGCCTATAATGATAAGAAATTCAATATTTTTCCCTGTGCCTATGACTCAACAATATAATAATTATCTTTATATGTAAGATAAATAAAATCTTTATGAAATAAAGATTTTAGAAACGTAACATGATTTATGAAATAGAATACAAATTTGCAGCTTTAGTTCATATATATATTTATGACTTGAAGATTATGTCTGCTAATATTTGTATTTCATAAAAATATATCACTTTTGCCACTTATGCTGAAGCGCTGCACTATTTGTAAGGACTGCTGCTGCTTACAATTGAGTCTCAGAACTCTGTGAAATAAGCAGGGATTCCCAAAATATGTACGCACACAGTCACTAAGAAGCACACACAAGCGCATTAAAGTGAAGGGGCGTATTTTTTTTTACACCTAAAGGCACAGAGTTCAATTGGATGAGAAAAAAATCATCATAGAAAAAACCCCCACTGCAGCTACAGGCCGAGGGCGGAGGAAGTAAATAGACTGATAATAGAGGGAAAAAAAATTGTTTTTAAAAAACCATTATCTTTTATTGAGGTTTTAGCAGAGAGAAATGAGACAAAGCAAACAAACGTCAATAAGGCACAAATACAATATTGCATGAAATAAAACATAAAGATCCCATAAAATAAACAATGTCAAAGTCAGAAGATCCAAAAATATTGTAACCCAACAAGGCCTTAATAATGAGACCCCAATTTCAAATAAAATGCTCCTTACTTAGCAATGAGTAAAGTTAGAGAAAACACCAATTAGGCAATGTAAGTAAAGGGCATTAGTAAACTCTCAGCCACTTCGTATCTAGACTCTAACTCCTATATTCTGGGTTATGAAAAGCATCTCAGAACAAAGAAACAATATCTCTATACTGTATCTAGATTAAAACAAGTAGCTTAGTGATAAAAGAAGACTCATTGATATACTATGAATAAAGAAAGGACTATGTACCCTATCTTCCAAGAGCTTCTTAACTCATAAAACACTGGGAAACTACCATAGGGGTAAGAAGGGTTAGGGAACAATATATATATATATATATATATCCACATATACACATACATACATTATGGGGGAAAGAAAAACGAGATGAAGGAGAGGAATCTCTACCAGAATAGGGGCAAAAATATAAACTAGACCTCATCCAGTTATCTCCAGATCTCTAGTTATTGCTGCAGTCAGGGGCCCCAACTCTTTGCTAGTAGCTGCCCTACATCCAAGGTGTCCATATTTCAAAATATAGGTCAATCTTTTTATGCAGTCAATATATTGCTCCATAGTTTTTATATAGTCCATGATGGCCATGACCTGAGAAATAGAAGAAGAGGTGGCTTTCTTCCAGCCTCTCACAATGGACAATTTAGTTGCTAACAGTAAATATATAAGAAGTATCTTTCGAGATATTACCAATATTGGAAACCCAAATGCAGGAGACACACTTCAGGCTTAACAGTCACATTAATTTTGAGTTTATGAGAACCCAAAAAACACTACTCCCAAAAAACACTACTGGGCTGTCATTCTCACACTCTAACCACACTCTGACCAAACTCCTTCCAACAGAGAGGAGAAGAACTCCCAAAAATACAATGAAGAGTGGTTGGGAATAAGTGCCATCTCATAATGTAGCGAAATGGAGGGCTTTTTTAGAAAAGATAATTTCCCTAAACCATATCTTGGAATCCAAGGTCCCTTTCCCAAGCCAACTGTTTACCAATTTAGCTTGACTAGGACTGGATAGTAATAAGACGTATGGAGCGATAGGGATCCTCTATGAGGAGCTCCCTTCGTCAACCTCAGTTCCCGGGTTGTTGCCTTTCTAAGGTCTTCTCTAGGATACCCCATGAGCAATCAAGACTTCCTAACCTTTGATACTCAAAATAAAGTGAGGCTGGGATAGTGTATTTCGCAAACAACTTGAAAAATTAATCTTCCTATTATTAATGTATAAATCTCTGAAGTATACCAGCTTGCAAGCGAGCTACAATTGATACACACAAGTGAATTTTAAAAATGATTATATAATTTTTTATTAGATACATGTTATGTCTTTCTAATAGACACAAGATGTTTATGTCCTTTTCTGTATAGTCCGGAACTGACATGTTTGTCCCATACATGTATCATCTTAGCCTGTCACGTTTATCCTAAAGTAAGGTCTGTCTGTTTCTAATAGATACAAGATGATTATGTCCTCTCCTATGTAGTCCGGAACTGATATGTTTGTCCCATACTACTACCCTGTATCATTTTAGCCTGTCACGTCTATTCTTAAGAACGGACCGGAAACAACTTTAAAATTTAGCGAAACCGGAAGTACAACTCCGGGGACATTCCGGAACCGGAAATGACGTCACATTTTGCCGTTATCGGAAATAACACTCCGTGGGCAATTGTCAACACTTCATATAGCATAATTACTCTCTAAAATAATTATCCAATCTCATTATGACAGATGAATCACTATAGCCATATCCTGGCACAATAAGTTGGGTATTTTAGAATTTTGCTAAAATCTGCTATACTATATGCAGATACACCAGAAGTGACATCAGTGTCCGTACCAACCGGAAGTCAACATCCGGTACTAACCTTGGTATTAAGTAACTATACACACGTAACAGATATCAGGTAGACCACTTCCCTTCTCTAAGCTAACACAGATTAGTTGGTTAGGACTAATACAGGACCAATATAGGAATAGTATTGGAGAAAATGCCCTTACTATGAATACAATGCCCATACCCACAATGCAGAATACAGGACCAATATAGGAATAGTATTGGAGAAAATGCCCTTACTATGAATACAATGCCCATACCCACAATGCAGTCAACAGGAAGTGGGCGGAGCTTAAAGTTTTGGCGCAAAAATTCAATCTGATTATTGGCTACAATACCCTTTATAAGGACACATTCTCCTAAATAAACTCGGTCTTGATAAAGGCATGACAGGGGCCGAAACACGTAGACTGAGTATTGGTAAGCCTATTCCCTTTTATGTACAATTGTGTGAAGTTACCTGCACCATATTTGTCTTTGTATTTTAGGTGGATATCGTTTTTTGGGCCAAACTGGTTCAGTCTTTTAGTACGTTTTTTCACTCCTGTGGACACTACTTCTCCTCCTCTCCCACCCTCAATGATTATCTACACTGTGTGATCACTACAAGGAATATCCATTTAGGTTTGGGTGACTATTTTTACTATTTGATATTTTTTCACTTTGCCTACACTGCATATTTTTTCTTTTCATTTTTTTTGTCTTGTTCGCCACAGAATTACAACTCACTATTTTTAAAGACACACTTGTTTTCATCACATTGACTCTGGATTTTTATATTTATATATTTTTATTTTTATTTTTAACATTCTGGATTTTGAATTTTGGATTTTTCGCACTATTGAACACTTTTGGACACTAGTTATTTGATTTTATATGGTTTAACACCCATTACCCAGTCCCGTGCAATCTCAGTCTAGGACCGTTGAATATCTGTTGCTGATTATTTGTTGTCGACATTTTACACATTGTTTGTATAATTTGAACTATTTTTATCTGTTATTTTATCTCATGGATCCATGATATATATTGTATGTTTTTAAACTGTTATTAAATTTCAACTGTAGTAAACTTACAGTGCTTTCCCATTTTGCTTTCCCCTTTTGCCTCCGGTTTGGTAGGCGCTTGGGGGGTCCCCTTTCTCTCATAGATAATCCCATCTCCCCCTGTCAAATGCCTTTTCAGAATTTAAAGACAGGATGAGGAAGGGGACCCCTAATTTTTTGCTTCAGTGAGTATCTGAAGTATACAGGCTATGACTACGGCATTTTGCTGAAATGCGGAAGCCATTTTTTGCTACGCTCCTCCAAGCTATATGTTGTATGGGTACTGCTGTCCTATACTTTTAACATTTTGGAAATAAAGTTGAACCTTTTATATATGAGCGGTGGTGAACTTTCTGTTCTTTTTACTACATATCTGAAGTATACGCTTGTATTGTCGGGGCTTTCTCTAGTGGGAGCAAATCCTACTTGATCACCATGGACCAGGCTGGAAATTACTTTGGCTAGTCTATTTGCTATAATTTTAGAATATAACTTAGGTCGATATTAATACGTGATATTGGCCTATAGCTGCCACAGAGCTGCTTGTCCTTCCCAGGTTTTAAAATCATGACACTAGATGCCTCAAAAAATTCTCCATTAAACACACCTGTGGTACTACCTTGTCAAAAACTTGAAGAAGGAGTGGGCTAACTAGATCAGCACAGGATTTATAGAACTGGCCAGAGAAGCCACCTAGGCTCTGCGATTTACCCAACTTCAGTTGCTTAATAACGTTCTGTAACTCTTCCTTAGTTATAGATAACTTAAGTAAGTCAATTTTGTCAGAATCTAACGTGGGTACGTTTTTTGTATATCTGTAACCGGGGCCTTCTGTATTCCCTGTTAGGCCTCTAAGTTGTACAAGGAGTTATAAAAATGCCTAAAAGTTTCACAAATCTCTTTTAGAGAGTACACTAAGATATTCCCATCTGTTAGAGATGTTATTCAACATGGAGCAGCAACATATCTAAGTTTAGTAGGTAATAAGGTTTTGGCTTTATTGCTCTTATAATAAAAGAGTTGTTTACATTTATCCACGGTTCTCTGCACTTTGGTAAGTTCTAGATCACAAATTTGGGCTGTGTTTTGAATTGAGTAGGGAGAGGAATAACTATTATGTAATTGGGCTTTAAGAGTCCTTAATTAGCAAATGAGTTCAGCTAGGGGACTTGCATTTACTTTACGTTGCATAGAAGCTTGTTTAATAAAGTGATTTTTTAAAAAGGCCTTAAGAGAGGCCTATACAATTAGGACTGAAGTTTGGTCATTATCATTATGTGTTAGAAACTCAGTTATCGCATTCCCGAGATCGGCAATCATCAATGGCAATCCTAAAAGTCAATCATCTAATCTCCAATGGTATTCAGATGGTCTAGTAGCAGAAGGGCCTGGAGCCAGAGATAGTGAGTCATGATCAAACCAAGAACTTGTATCTATCTTACAGGCACCTATATTGGCTAGGGTCCATGAACTAGTAAAAAAAATAATAAATTCTTGAATGAAATTTATGTAGTGTTGAATAGAAAATGAAGTCCCTATCCTTTGAGTGCATAGCTCTCCAGACATCATAAAGGTCGTATTGCGCCATGAACCGACGGAAGGTAAGTTATAATGAACTCATTGATCTATCTGTACTGGTTGATTTGGTGCATCTCTTATCTTTGTCCAGGTTTCACAGTAGATATTAACTTAAGTACTTTTTAAATTAGTAAAATTGTGTGCATAATTAACTAAGGTAAGCTTGGGGATCATATTCAACAAATATAATATCAAAGTCAAACTCATAACTAATAAGGATAGCAACTCCTTGAGACTTTGTGTGGAAAGAGGCCTCTATTACTGTGGAATAGCGTTTAAAAGAGTGGGGCTTACCCAGCTTTGTGAGCAAGTGGGTCGGCTGCACGAAAGCCACATCAATTTAGGATTGCTTTAAATTATTGAGAAGGAGACTGTGTTTCGCTGGAGAGTTGAGACCCTGTACACTGTGGGAGAGGACCATAATATCCTCTATCTCAGGGAGCTAGGGAACAGAAAAATAAAATTAAAAAATTAAAATAAATAAGTAAAAAAATAAATAAAAGGGAAAGGTGTGGGAGGTGGGGGGGGGGGAGGAGAGAGGGAAACAAGTTCTGACTAAATCTTCTAGTAAATTATCTAAGGGATGACAGGTCAATAGGTTAAAAAAATGAGACAGTAATAAATAAATTGTAATGAGAAGCCGGAATTAGTAGTAGATTAATGCCTGGCTGAGGCCTTACAGAAAGCAAGTAGGATATAGCAGTTCAGCAGACCCTAGCCGGTCACAAATTTAAACTCAGACTGAACTGAGTACAGTAAAGCTCTTTATGGGAAATACAATTGAGTATTATTTACTGAGAGCTATGAAATTAGGGTATTGGGGGGAGGTGACAGGTTTCTTAGGTATTTACTGTTAAACTGTGAATATAAGATGTTGTTTGAAAGAATATATGCTCCTAAGGTTTAAAGGCTATAGAATTTGGTTAAAAAAAGCAAACTAACAGTATATATAAGATATGTAATTGGTGAAGGTGGGACCAAACCACTCTCTCTCAAGTTAGAAACCTGCTGAGATAATACTTGGGTAAATGAGCCATAAAAGTAAAAGGTGTAAACCACCTGTGTAAAAGGTATAAAGTACAATGATATATATATATATAT
Organism: Bombina bombina; assembly: GCF_027579735.1. Classification (NCBI taxonomy): domain Eukaryota; kingdom Metazoa; phylum Chordata; class Amphibia; order Anura; family Bombinatoridae; genus Bombina; species Bombina bombina. The sequence goes on along the minus strand of NC_069499.1, from coordinate 1,226,639,071 downwards.
ATATATATATATATATATATATATATAAAACAAAATAAATTGTAAGTAGGACTAGTGATCAGTTCATACTGAGATATCTAGGGGACTTCTGTAGCCTGTAATTAAAAGGAAAGCAGAGACAACATGCAAACAGATCCAGGTTAAAGCTCCAAGGTGTATCAAAGCAATAACACAGAATAAGCAGTAACTCTTAGAAGTGTTAAAGGATCTCTTAGGAAGTGGTCACCATTCCGGTGCATTGGGTCTCAAATTTTCAGGGTCATATGTGGTTGTTGAAGATAAGGAGGGGGTGCGAGACAGCCCCATGATTCCAGAAGCTTTAGACCTTGTTCCAGGGTGGAAATGATGTATGCTTGGCCATTGTGTTGCACAAATAATTTAACTGATTGGAACAGCCAAAAGAATGCGAGCTTAATACGATTGGCTGATTGGATCAGCCAATCGGATTGAACTTCAATCTGATTGGCTGATTGCATCAGCCAATCAGATTTTTCCTACCTTAATTCCGATTGGCTGATAGAATCCTATCAGCCAATCGTAATTGAAGGGACCCCATCTTGGATGACATCACTTAAAGGTACCGTCATTGTGTACGAAGACTCAGGATGAAGAGGATGGCTCCGCTTCGGCTCCTTGGAAGATGGCTCCGCTCCGCTCCGGATGGATGAAGATTGAAGACGCCGCCTGGATGAAGACTTGTACCAGATGAAGGACCTCCTCTGAGCACCTTGGATGAAGATTTCGGACCGGTTGGGTGAAGACGACTCAAGGTAGGGAGATCTTCAGGGGGTTAGCGTTAGTTTTTTTAAGGGGGGTTTGTACCTAGTTAAAATAAATACAAAGTTGCCTGTAAAATAAATATAAATCCTAAAATAGCTACAATGTAACTATTAGTTATATTGTAGCTATATTAGGGTTTATTTTATAGGTAAGTATTTAGTTTTAAATAGGAATAATTTATTTAATTATAGGAATATTATTTTGTTTAATTAAAATTATATTTATGTTAGGGGGGTGTTAGGGTTAGGGTTAGACTTAGGTTTAGGGGTTAATAACTTTATTATAGTAGCGGCGACGTTGCGGGCGGGAGATTTTGTGTTAATAATTGTAGGTAGGTGGCAGCGATGTTAGAGAGGGCAGATTAGGGGTTAATAAAATTTATTATAGTGTTTGCGAGGCGGGAGTGCGGCGGTTTAGTACATTTATTATAGTGGAGGCGAGGTCCGGTCGGCAAATTAGGGGTAAATAAGTTTAGGTAGGTAGCAGTGACGTTGGGGGAGGCAGATTAGGGGGTAATAAATATAGGTGTCGGCGATGTTAGGGACAGCAGATTAGGGGTTCATAGGGATAATGTAGGTTGCGGTGGTGTCCAGAGCGGCAGATTAGGGCTTAATAATATTATGTAGGTGTCAGCGATAGCGGGGGCGGCAGATTAGTGGTTAATAAGTGTAAGGTTAGGGGTGTTTAGACTCTGGGTTCATGTTAGGGTGACAGCAACAGCGTGGGAGCGCTCAGACATCCGCTCTGTGTGTGGCCTCGGCTAATGCGTTTCATATGTTCATATATTACACTTCCTCAGTGACCATCATGCACTACTGCCCATAATGCAGCACTATTTAAAGGGTAAGAAAACACACTCCCTCTTTAGTTAAACCAATCAAATGTCAAAAAATGCTGCATTATGACAACCACGAACACTGTGCCAGGAGACAGCAAAACACATTTCCTTATTTAAATTATCTAAATACATATTGCTACACATAATATTATAATTTTTAACTCACATATTAACTATCAGAAAGGAATTTAATCTAACCCAACATAAAAAAATTTTTTTGTTTTAATTATAAAAATAAAAATAAAAAATAAAAATAAAAACATAACTAAACAATCAGGTATCCACAAATAGTTTTACATCCCATTCTGAATTTAAACCTACTGGCATTCTGGTATCCAGCTGAAAGATCCAGAAAACCTCTCTTTTACTGAGAGTATTGCATCTATTTCCTCCTCTTGGATGTCTGGCAATCAGCTGGATACCCTGGAATGTCAGCAGGGAACTATCAGAGTTGTGTTCTTTTCTGAAATGTAGGGAGACAGGTGTAGTGGACTCAGGATCTTCTATGGAACGCAAGTGTTCCAAGAAACGATCTTTTAAAGCCTGTGTCGTCTGACCGACATACTGCCTATAGCACCCCCTACAGGTCAGTAAGTATATAACTTAACAAGAATTGCATGTTATGTGTTCCTGTATCTTGAATTGTTTTTCGTTTGCAGTAGACACAAATTTCTCACCAAAGGTAGCATAAGTGCAAGACTTACACCTCCTACTACCACATTTAAAAAAAAACTGGTTTAATAGACAACCAATTCTGGCTAGAAATTTTTGGCAACATAGAGGGAGACAGAATCCCTCTTAATGTTTTTGCTTTACGTGACACGAATAATACTCCATCTTTCCCTATATCACATAATTTGTCATCTGTCTCTAGGATAGGCAATGCTTTACGAATAATGCCACAAATTTGGGCATATTCTTCTCTGTACGTAGTGATAAATTTAGGCTGATTAAATCTCTTATTTCCTTCCACTCTCTTTTTCTCAAGTAAAGTAGACCTATCCATATCATCAACTTCCTTTTTAATAGACTCAATTGTCTCTCTACAATACCCTCTGTGTATCAGTCTGTTTGTCAATTCTTCAGAGTGTAACTGATAACTCTGTTCATTTGTGCAATTGCGTTTAATCCTGATATATTGACTTTTCGGGATAGAACGAATTGTATGTTTTGGATGACAAGACTGTGCATTTAGAATAGTGTTGCCTGCAATCTCTTTGCGAAATAATTCAACATCTACTGATGCATTTGATATATTAGACACCAGTCTAATATCCAAAAATGGCATAGTGTTTTTGTTAAATTCTAATGTAAATTTTAAATTCATCAAATTATTCTGTAGATATTCTGAGAATTGTTCAATCAAATGTACTGGTCCCCTCTAGATTACCAGAATATCGTTGATATAACGACCGTAATAATGAATATATTCTTTGAAGGGATTTATATCTCCATAGACGTGGGACAGCTCCCACCAACCCATATACAGGTTGGCATAGGAGGGGGCAAATTTAGCCCCCATAGCTGTCCCACGTCTCTGGAGATAGAAACTCCCCTCAAACAGAAAAAAATTATGTTTCAAAAGATAATCAATGGATTTGATAATGAAATTTTTAAGAACCTCATCATAATCTGAAAAGTGACTCAAAAAATACTCAATGGCCTTAATACCCTGTTCATGAGGGATGCAGTTATATAGTGATACCACATCAATGGTTACAAAAACAAATTCCTCATGCCATACAATTTCCTCTAATCTCTTCACAACATCAGTAGTATCTTTAATGTAACTTAAAAGTTTCAGAACCATTGGCTGAAGATATCCATCTATCACTTCAGAAAGGGGCTCATTTAACGAGCCAATTCCAGCCACAATTGGCCTCCCTGGAGGATTATATCTATCCTTATGGACTTTGGGAAGAAAGTGAAAAATAGCTGTAATCGGATGCTCAGTATATAGAAACTCAAAATTCACTTACGTTATAAGACCATCAAGTAAAGCCTCATTGAGAATAGTTTTAAGTTCTCTCTGATAGAAAAACACTGGATTAGATTTGAGTCTCTCATAGACTGTAGTATCTAGTAACTGTCTATGCGCCTCTTTAATATAATCCTCCCGATTGAGGACTACAACCTTTCCCCCTTTGTCCGAATTTCGAATAACTAATTCTTTGTTATTAACCAACTCTTTGATAGACACATATTGATCTCTAGACAGATTATCTTTCTTATGGTTAACAGAGGATACATTATTATGTAGTTTTTTCAAAGCTGTCTCGACTGTCTTCTGAAAGACTTCAACTGAGCTAGACCTAGAACTCACTGGATGAAACTTAGATTTCTTTTTTAATTTAGAAAGATCATAAACATCTTGATTGACACTAAAATATGAATCTTTAGTGTCCTCACCTATGGCTACAAGGTCTAGAAGAGCACATTCATCAGCAAAATCAAATCACATCTAGGTGGTTCAGGTTTTTCTCCATGCCTCACTTCACCACTTTCATGTTTAACATCCAAAAAGTGTTTCTTCAATACCAAGGTTCTCACAAACCTATTCAAATCCATTACTGTGTCAAACAAATTAAAATGAGAGGTTGGAGAGAAACCTAGACCAAGAGACAAAACTTGTAATTGTGTTTTAGAAAGTTGAACTGATGACAAATTAATAACATTGTAAGAGTCTATGCATATTTCTGAAATGGTATTGCCCTCCTCCTCTGTGGATAGCGCCGAGGTTTGGGGGGTACAGTCTCTTGAAAATTTTCTTGACCTTCCAGACCTGCCACGTCCCCCTCTACGTACTTTTTTCTTCGCACTGTGGACTTGTGTTGGCCCCTCTCGTTTTTTGACTGCGCTGAAGATATGGAGGGAACATGATCATCATGTGCTGTAAGAGCAAATGACATGGTTGCTACAGAGGATGGTGGACTCTCACTAGAAATTTCCAAATCAGAGGAGTCATAATCATACTCCGTGTCAGTCTCTGCAAATCTGACTTTTTTATCTGATTTGTATTTTCTATATCTCCTCCTAGTATCAGACACTGTCCATTTATAGACTTTGTTGTTCTCATAATCTTGTTTATCACGTAAGATTTTTTGTTTTTTGAAATGCCATAGATTGTCTCTAAACTCAGTAATCACCTTCTGCAATTTAGTATCATATTTGTTAAATACAGGATCCTGACATAAAGGTCGCATATATGATTGCAACTTAAGCTTTTCCTGACACAACTCTTGATGTATTTGTTTTTTGTATTCAATGTTAGGGTGTTAGGTGCAGAAACATAAGAAACAATGGGGCTGCGCTAGGAGCTGAACGCTGCTTTTTTGCAGGTGTTAGTTTTTTTTTTCAACCAGCTCAGCCCCATTGTTTCCTATGGGGATATCGTGCACGAGCATGTTTTTCCAGCTTACCGCTACCGTAGGCAACGCTGGTATTGAGAGTTGAAGGGAAGGTAAATTATGCTCAACGCTCCCTTTTCTGAGCCTAACGCAGCCACTCAGACAACTCTAAATACCAGCGTTGTCTTAAGGGTGCGCTGGGAAAAAAAGCATTGTTAGCTACACGGGTCTTTACCGAAAAAACTCTAAATCTAGGCGTATGAGTTCTTTGAATAATAAAAGCAGATATTCTGGTAGGTCTGCATTGAAGATATCTTCTGGAATACCTCTGACCCATATGTTATTCCGGCAAGATCTATCTTCCAGGTCAGCAAGTTTAAACTCAAGATCAGATATTTCTGCCTCTGGAGCCGTCACCATCACACCCGGACTCATCTGAAGGAATATCCTGCCCTGAACGCTCCGACTGCTCAGTGGTCTCTCAAGGACCATAAGCATTAAAAACAATAGCAGTGTCCAGGTTGCATCAGGGGGCCAGCTCTTAGGTGCTAACAAATTCAACCTGCCGCCAACATCTTACCCTTTTTTGCCGGGGGCCTTCCTAAATCGAACACAGACGTCTTCTGCACATACAGACAGGCCTTGCTGTGGGGTTGTCGGAGGTGCGAACGTCTGCCATCTTGACCGCGGCCTAGCAAGAAGAACAGTAACAGAGCGGTGCTGCAATCAGGAGGGTGTATCGCAATTTGGCAGCAAAGGGACTTTGGTTTCACTGCACAGAGCCGCCTCTCAGCCACGGACAGATAATAGTAGAAAGGAACAAGTTCCAGAAAACCATGCTCCCACTGCACACACGTGGCACGGCTACCACGGGTAACAACCCTGAAGCAGGGGGAGGAACATAGCAACCTAACCTTATATCATATCATCGATTACATACATAGAGGTTTATAGGCGCCCTTCCACTCCTACATTATAACTATAGCCCCCCCTTCAAGAGCCCTGAAGCAGGGCTGGGCCTATAGCATTCTGGGCCTACTCAGGAAGGACACCTAGGCAAATATCAATTTCTGAGACTGGCCTTTAACAACAGGGCACCACTCTGTTCTGCACCAAACCTGGCACAGTCCACTCAGAGCCTTACACAATCATTGACTCTCCTCCCATACTTGAGAGGCTAAACAGGCCATATCCTTTTGGTGCCTCATAGCCCTGATTCCCATCAAAAGCAGCTACGCTGCCACATCATTGAATTAGGAACAGAGAATCAACTTACCGCAGCTCACAGAGAAACCACTGCCCTAGCAATTCCCCTGTTTCTACAGGTCATCCCCTCCTCTTGTACACAGTACACAGCTAAACGCTCTCCCCCCCTTTTCCAGCTGCCCTTAGTGACAGCGGGTCATACTCCATTTCCCCTGTCTGTCTGTGGGGGTTGTCTTCTTCCTGTTTCAAGACATCACAGTAGCTGGGAGTGGACAGTATACCTATAGCCCAGAGTAAAGTAACCCACATTACACAACAATAATAACTTATCCCACCTGGGTCATGCCTGCTTGGCGTAAAATGATGGCTTGCTAAGAACAAGAATGCACTAGGGCTTGGGCCCAGGGGTGAACTAAAGTTATTCTACAGCAACATGAGGGCATCTTTTAACCCACTTCATCTTCCATAATCCACACCGGAGGTACCCGCCATATTCCACACTACCTGTTTACAAGCATTTCTCTGGTGGGAAAATGGCACAGGCCCAGATGCGAAAATCAAAAGGTCTCACGGGCCTGAAAAGAACAATGAAAGAAATTTTTTAGCAATCCCGAAGAGATCTGGAACAATGCTCAGAGGATGATCTATCCGACTCAACTTGTCTTTCAGAGCCAGGTAATGAGAGAGACCCTAATCTCACTTCTCAACCTGCAAGTCTGGCATATATCGCAAGCGCAAACAATAACATGATGGATCAGATAAAAACCATGCTGGTGTCACATCATGAATCCATCTGCAAAAGGTTTGATAAATCATGCTCAGAACTAAAGAGAGATATAGCTGTAATCGGAGAATGCACTGACATCCTGGAGCATAAACAGGAAGACCTCTCAGTAGATCATGCCAATCTGGTCTCATACTCAGAATGTCTTGCAGGACAAATTACAGCACTTGAGTCTAAATTGGCAGATCTAGAAAACTGCTCCAGGCGTCCGCTTGAGGGGCATCCCTGAAAGTGTCCTCCCTAAGGAATTACAAACCTATCTGCAGGAAGTATTCACGGCTGCACTGGGACCCCTACAAGATCCTGAATCTCTTATTGATAGGGCCCACAGGGCAACCAGACCGAGAGCCATGTCTGATGACAAGTCGAGAGATGTGGTTGCGAGAAATTCCTGAAAGCAGTTAACTCTGGGTCCTTAAAAACCACGAAGTTTGACATCCTACAGATCTTCCCAGACCTCTCCCCTCATACTTTACAACATTGAAAGGGATACCTAGACTTTACAAGAATCCCTAGAAATAAGGATATTAAGTACAGGTGGGGCTTTCCAGTAAGATTATTTGTGACTAAAGATGACATCCAGCACATTATCACTTCTCCAGAGCAAGCCAAAAACCTTCTTTCTAAATGGGATCTTATACCTGATAGACCTCCCATCTCAACCTCTAAAGACCCTGCTGGGGATTTGAGAGCAGAGGCCCCACCATGGAAACAACTTCCTCCTAGGGATAACAACCCCTGCGGGCTTCCTCAACCGAGTCCCCACCTCTCGCCTGTGAAACTGGGTGAGGCCCAGGGAAAACCTCTTCTGTCCTATTTTCCTTGGTTCCTCACTGAGCTGGAGTATCTTAACTCAGAGCTAGGGCCATTGACTTTTGGCCTCCTGGATCTGGAGGGTCCTAATCACTACCATTTGTATCCTTCTTGACTGTCTACTAAATGGTCTTTGAGTTATATACAGTGGACATTTTAAACCTGACTCATAGATATGGACACAAGAGACCTTATAATTTTTGTGGTTGTTGTTGCTCTTGTTCTTCTCTTTCCTCAGGTACACAGCCCCAAACATCGGAGGATCCAAGGGACATGCTGGAAGATAACTTGGCCTGGGCTCTGACCCCATAAGAGTAAGAGGAAGGGGTTGTTGACTTCAGCACCCCCTCTGAATACTTTGTTAGACATGTTATGGTTTAGTTATGTTACTGTTTAAGTTGCCTGGTTAAAAATTCTATATTGTTAAGGGTCTGCTACATGAGACCCCAAGGCTTCTCCCTCCACAAGACACCTAGGTAGTACTTGGAGTGGAACTGCTTAATTCCTCCCCCGGGAGCTTTCTCCAGAGATATAGCCCTATATTCAGCTTAATGGTCACCCCTCCTTTGGTTACTCAGGGAGGGGGGGAGTTGGGGAAGAGGAGTAAGGATTTCATTTATTTTAATTTAAATCCATTTAATGTCATTATATTATCCCAGTGTTAGGGCCTATTGGTTTGAGTATCAGTCACTCCGCCCCCATTTAGCCCCTCACCTCGCTTAAAGGTCACCCCTCTTTCCTCCCAGTTGTTAAAAGGGGGGAGCAGAGGGTAAATAGTCTTATTATCCTAGTGTTATGGTTTAACTGAACTAACTTATGTTGGCCCAGGTATACTTTTACTCTTACATTCATCTAATCTTTTATTGTTATCATGTCATTATACACACTCGCTGTTATACACCAGCTGGAAACCTATTGTTGTTTTGTTGATAGTTAATGTTTGTGTAATAATTGTCCATTGTGAATGCCCATCCCAATCATTCCGGTTCACCACCTTGGGCCCATATGGCCTTAAGTTGGTAGAAATTAACATTTTTTAGCTTGCTTCTGGTGCCTTTGGCACTCCCCCCCCCACTCTTAGATCTGCTTTGGTCTTCGCTTTTTAGGGAAGCACAACACAGATATTGGCTGTGTTCTTTTATCACAGACCTTAGTTATTGACACACACCTGAAGTATTTCACTCTCAAGCAGAGTCTAAGAAACATCATTCTTATTTGTTTGTGTTGTAGTAGATAAAGAACAAGATCCGCTAATCCTTACCTCCCTTCTCCCCATCTCCCCCCCCCTTATTTTTTTCTTTTTTTTTCTTCTCCTAGTATGGCTCTTATATTTGCCACATTGAACACTCAAGGACTAAATTCTCCTTCAAAGAGAAGCCTCCTCCTTCGCTACCTTTTCAAAAATGACATGGGGGTTGCCTTCCTCCAGGAGACCAATTGGCCCCAGGGCTCCTCTTTCCTGCAGAATTCTAAACTGTTCCCGATCTGCCTATTGGCCTCTCACCCAACAAAAAAGAGAGGTGTCGCCGTTGTGGTTCACAAGTCAGTTGCATGTGTGATCCAGCACATGGAGAGGGACCTGGAAGGCAGGTATTTACTGGTACTCTGTACTTTGGATAGAGCCCAATACACCCTTGCTTCGCTGTACGCCCCGAATGTTGGTCAACTCACTTTTTTGAAATCGGTTTACTCCCATATAGACCAACTGTGCAGAGGCATTCTTTTGATAGGGGGGGACCTTAACATTGTATGGGACCCAATTCTGGACAGGAAATCCCCCAAGAACAAACCTCTAGACCCGTAGCTAAACGGACCTCAAACCAGTTCATATCATTAATGTACCAGTATAATTTGTATGATGCATGGCGTTCCCTGTCCCCTTCGGATAAAGATTTTACTTTCTACTCAAACCCCCACCTCTGCTACTCAAGAATTGATTACCTGTTGTGCCATTCTCCCCTTTTGGACAGGCTGTCTCATCCTTCTATTCGGGTTTGCCCATGGTCAGACCATGATATGGTCTCCATCGCCTTGACGGGCACTCCTCTTCAGGGATCCCCCTCCTCCAGCTGGAGACTACATCCCTCGTTAATATCTGGACCAGCCAGAGTTGACACCTCCAAGGTTATATCTGAATTTTTGGTCATCAATGACAACACAATGACTGTTGATCCTGTACTATGGGCAACCCTGAAGGCTTTTATGAGGGGCCACTTTATAAAACAGGCTTCACTGAAACGCAATCTCATGGGAAAGCCCCTGGCTCAATTGTATTCAGAGTTACGCTCTATGGAAAACCTCAACAGAGGAGGCCCCTCGAGACAGATAGCTGAACAAATAGCAGCCATTAGATCCAAAATTAATGTAATCGAAGAAAAAAGGGTGCAATCAAACCTTTTGACCTTCAAACAACTGTACTATTACAAAGGTAATAGAGCCAACCGACTCCTAGCTCATAAGCTCCGAATCCGTACACAGCAATGCCGAATCCCGTTGGGTAAAACCCCTAAAGGGACTGTATACGCCCCTAAAGATATAGCAAGCACATTTGCTCATTACTACACTGCCTTATATAACTTGGACTCCTCCCTTGAGAACTTTAAAGCCCCAAAATGCCAGATTGAACAGTCTCTGTCTTCCCTTTCCCTCCCAGTCCTATTAGAAGAGGATGCCCAAAGTCTCTCTGGCCCTTTGACTGCAGAGGAATTGAAACAAGTGATTTCTTTGCTTTAGTTAGATAAAGCCCCGGGACCAGATGGGTTTACCACCTTATTTTATAAAACTTATTCCTCGCAATTGATACCTCTCCTTACCAGACTTTTCAACTTTACCTTCAATACAGGCGACCTCCACCCTGAATTTCTTGAGGCTTCAATTATTATATTACTCTGCCTAAAGAGGGTAACGGTCATTCTCTATGCGAGAGTTACAGGCCGATCTCTCTCATTAACGTAGATATAAAACTATACGCGAAAATATTGGCCATGAGATTAAACAGATTTCTTCCAGAACTAGTCGACCCAGACCAGGTAGGCTTTACCCCAGGTAGACATGGTTCAACCAACACGAGGCGTCTCCTGAACATCTTTACTGAAGCTGCAGACATGGGGGTCCCTCAATCTTGCCCTGTCAATGGATGCCGAAAAAGCGTTCGACAGGGTGAGATGGGACTACATGTTCTCAATTCTATTAGCATTTGGCCTTCCGGAATCCTTTGTTACTGCAGTGAGATCCCTGTACTCTTGCCCTACGGTGAAGGTGAGAGGCCTGGGCTTTTGCTCAGACAAGGTGCAGATCTCTAACGGCACAAGACAGGAATGCCCCCTGCCCCCCTACTATTTGCCCTAGCTATCGAACCACTGGCCGTGGCAATAAGGACCTCAACCCAAGTGAGGGGTCTAGTTCTGCATGACACTGCATTAACTCCTGGTCACACCTTCACCACTATAATCTGGTCTCTCCGCATCCATGGCCATGCCACTCAATGTCAGGCCTTCTGCTAGGGCTCCCATTCGCGGGGCTGGCAGTGCGCTGGGCCCTCTCCACTCTTAAAATCACGGACCTCTTCTCAGGGGGTAACCCAGTGGCCCCTGAAGTCCTGGTCCATAGCCATGATATTCAACCCAAATTTAGATTTGATCTACTAAGGCTCTTCTCCATACTAAAGTCATGGGGTTTCCTGGATGCCCCTCCTAGACCATTGACACCATTGGAGAGTCGGCTATCTAAAGACTCTCAGCACATCTCCCCCTTGTCCTCCCATTATCAAATTTTCCTTGATGCTGCAAAGTTCACTAAAACCAGGCAAATGGGGGACTGGGAAAGAGACTGGGGGGGTGGATTTATCAATAGAGGTTTGGTCGGAAGCAATCCAGCATACTAAGTCGTCTATTCACTGTATAACGCTCTTTGAGCTGTTCTACAAGCTGCTGACTAGGTGGCATTACCTTCCTTCAAAGCTACACAAAATGTTACCAGGCAACTCCCCCCTCTGTTGGAGAGGCTGCCAACAGGTAGGCGATCCCCAACATATTTGGTGGGCCTGCCCCATCATTGCCCCCTTGTGGAGCAAACTCGAGGTTCTGTGCTGCCACCTGGGATTGGTTGCGTCCCTGGCCCTAGATCATGTCGGACTATGACTCCTCCCCGCACCAAACCGCATTCTTCTGATAACAATCACGATGGCGGCAAAACTATTAATCGCTAGAAACTGAAAGAAACTTGATTCCCCCAACTGGCAGGCCTTGATCCAACTCATTTCCTACTTTCGGTCTATGGAAAGCTATGTATATAGCTCCCGCCAACAAACAGACCTGACTTGGGAGCCCTGGGACTCACTGGGGGAGGGCATGATTCTTTCCATGTAAAAGGAAGGTAGCTGATACCAATATCAATATGTATCATGTGGGAGGGGACTGTATTATTTCCCCCCTCCCCGTGTCTGTTTTTTTCAATGTACCCCCCTTTTTTTTCTCCTTCTTCCCCTCACCCCCACCCTTCCTGCCCTGCCCCCCCAAGAGATTTTCCAGCCGGAAAATAACTAAACAGTTCTCTGTCTGCAAACGCACTCTGTTACACACATAGACTTAGTCTCTGTATTCTAGACATTCTTGGAATATTTATTTCTCTAATGTTTGTCAAATAGTATTTAAAATGTTAAAGATACACTCTTTGAGGTTCATCTCTTCAAGGTTGCTAACTCCCGGATGTAATACCTGATCTTTGTATGTAATATGCCCAATCCGGAAGGCTGTTTTCCACCCAGCTTTTGTTTTCATATGAGTATTGATGTGTTCATTGTACGCTGTTATGTGATCTTGACCTCAATAAAAATTATTTAAAAAATAAAATAAAATACTACCAACAAAAGTATTAAGAATGCAAAATATGGCAAAAGTTCCCCTATTTGGTGAATCACCTGATTAATTATTGAGATGGGTTTAGAGGATATATGCCCAGTATATTATCCAGAGTCCCAAAGAGACCAATATTAAAGGATATGAGGGTCTTTACAGAGTTTTAGGATCATAACTATACTTAATGATCCAGCAATAGTTGAGAATTGTAGTTAGACAGATGTTGGAGATTAAGCAGTATTTGCTATAATATGTAGGAGCTGGTTTTGGGGCATGCACAGACGTAACAGTCAATGTTCCACTCATAGTAGGTGTGTAAATTTGACAACTTAGCTGGGTGCTTACAGTGCTTTGGAAAACTGCAGGGTAGATCCTGTTGCACAATATTCTCAGGAAAACATTGAACTACTATGAGTAGGCTGCAGTCCCGCAAGATGGCGTATTCGTGCCACTGCAGGAGAGCCAATCGAAGAAAAACGTAGAACACTGCTGCTGCTCCAGCGTTAGGAAGACCTCTCTGTCAAGTATCACATGCTTGCAAACAATCTCCAATGATCAGCTAACAGGCGACAAGCCGCTGGGATCCCGGACCTTCCAAAGTCTGTGTAGGTGGTGATGCAATTAACAGGGAAAGACTCCAGCGAGAGAAACTAGCTAAAAGCTGCTGCAGGGTTAAGATATAACCCTCCAGCGAAAGTTCAGAGGTTCAATCAAGGTTAGATCTAATAAATTTCTAGACAATGTGCTTTATAAAAGTTACACTAAACAACAGTAATGCAGAGCTATCAAACTGCACCACTGTGTTTTCCGCCAGTTAACTCCGCCCCCCATAAAAAACTTTTTATTATACAATTAATGAATTAACTAATTAATGAAAGTTAGGCTAAAATTGAGCAATTAATAATAATATTGTTAGCAGATTACTTAAGGTTACCATCACTTTGAAGACATTTGTGGATCAGAATGGCATGGGTGGTTCCAGGAAAGAAGATCTGACAGAGGGAAGACTCACCTTGCAAAGCTCTAGTACCAGGAGGCCTTTGTGCAGAGTTGCAGGTGTTATGTGTGTAAGGTCATTTAGAAGCTGAGTATTGAGTGTTTTGTGGGAAGAGTTTTGCATTACAGGACATGTTCGGGGCCTTGAATAGATGAGTAAGCAATTTTTACCCTTCTTGTTCAGCCAAACTAGTGCATTCACACATTGAAGAGTGCAAACACAAATATTAGAGACAGAGTACTTCTGTATCCCTGTGCAACTCACACAGAAGTTGCACTGGGTTTGGTGCTATAGGGAATATAATATACAGTCCACTGAGGTTATATTAGTTTAATCCATCACATCTGTTTTTCTAGTTGTGTAATAATCTAGTAACCTAAAACAATTCTAGCTTACTTTTTGGACTTGACAGATATCAGTAGCCAAATTGCCATGGCATTATTTTTCTATATCTATATAAAAATGTTTGCTAAACATTGTCTTGCATGTGTCAACCCATGTTCCATTGTCTGTCCTCTTTAAAATCATGTATCAGTGAAACAAAACAAAAAAATACGCATTAAGCTAGGAAGTGAAAATATATCTAGCTGTCAGTCAGGAATAAGATCCATTTAAATGATAGTGCCTGAGGATTGACTTGTTGTCATACCTGACACACTAGATTAAGCTACACAGATGTCTGTAGTTAGAACTGCAGAATTCTATACATTTTTCTACACCTCCCACTGCTTGCTTCAGGGCCAGATGACTGGTCTAAGGCTTCCAAGAAAATCTGTAGCACTGGATCGCAAGACAGTAAGAAGATAGCGTTCAACTGTGCAAATTGTGGGGGTAAAAGGAGCAGTATAAACCTTGTAATAACAAGACATTGCTGTTGTTTTGCTGTGGAATAACATATCAGTCAAGTCTACACTTTTTTTTTAAACAAATTAACATATTGTTTGCTGCTACTGTTTTCACTGTCATTATGTTAGTATAAAATGCATTGTTTTATAGTTATCTGTTAAAGCCAATTAGAAAATAATATGTAGTAGGGTTAGCATTGACAAGTCTGCAGTGTTCTTTTTCCATTCTGAGAATTAGAAAATTTCAAAGCTAAATTACTTGAAAGTGAGGCTAAATAAATAATGAAAATTACTGTAAAATGGAAAATTGTTTTACTATGCACAACTAAATATTGTATATTAAAATATAAAGGTGTTTACAATCTCTTTAATTAGTACAAATACTAATTGTTTAGTGTTATTAGCAAGTAATAACACAAGAAAATTGCCTCAATTCACTAAAGTTTACTGTGTGTGAAATCATTTTCATCCAAGTCTATTAGAAACCTGTTTGCAGTGGATAAGCCATGTAAGTGACATGGAAAAAAAAAATAAACTCCATAAAAGAAAAACAAGTAATAAATAGACATCTTGCTGTTTTTAGCAGGATTTCTGCTGGGGTTTTGTAGTAATTTTTTGCTAATCTTTATGGAAGCAAAATATCTGCTGAAAATGTGAAAGGAACACAGTGCAACTAAATAATTCAATACTGATGTTGTCTGTCTAATGTATTTGAATACATTTTTTTTCTTTTCTTGACATAAAAAATGTGAACTAAGCATACACAAAACATTAGAAACACACTTACAGAAGCATAGACACATTTATTTATTTATAAAATATTTTACCAGGAAGGATACATTAAGATTTCTCTCTTTTTCAAGTATGTCCTGGGTCCAAAAAAACATTGCATTGATACAGTAGGGTACAATAACATACAAAAACAATAATAATACACAATATATGCAAAATTTAACATAGAACAGGTAGGAAATATATAATCAACCATGGCAGGTGCATTCTTTTTTGAGATATGTAGAGAGGGATCTCTTAAAGGATATTAGGCTTGGGAAGGTTTGAAAGTGTGCGGGAGGTTGTTCCATAATTGTGGCGCTCTGTAGAAAAAGGAGGATCGAGATGCTTTCTTTTTATATTGTGGCAAAGGAAATAATGTGCTGGTATTGGATCGGAGGTCATAGGAGGTGGGAACAGCCGGGGGGAGCATTCTGCTCAGGTAGGTTGGGAGCTTCCCAGAAAAGTTCTTAAACACAAGGCTGGAAAGATGGAGGGTGTGTCTGGATTCCAGCGACAGCCAATTTAGTTATTTTAGCATGTCACAATGGTGGGTCCTGTAGTTACATTGTAGCACAAAGCAGCAGAACGAGTTATACAATGTATTAAGTTTATTAAGGTGAATTGGCGGTGCAGGTGCATATACTACATCCCCATAATCCATGATTGGCATCAGCATTTGCTGTACAATCTTTTCCTTTACTGTAGGGCTGAGGCAGGATTTGTACAGGGCACCTAGTTTTGGATAAAGTTTAGATGCAAGTTTTTCTATGGGGGAAGCCAAAAGATATATTGGGGTCTAACAACATACCCAAGTATTTGAAAGAGTGGACTGTGGTCAGTGTGCAATTTGATTTTGTTTTGATGCATAGATGGGAATTTTGTAGTTTGTGTAATTTAGGTCCCGTTCCAAAGATCATTGTGACAGCTTTGTCAGTGTCTAGGAAGAGTTTGTTTTTTGAGATCCACTTTTCTACCTCTGTGAACTGGTCTTGGAGCACTGCTTCAAGCTGCGGCAGATCGGATTTGTTTGCATAGATTACTGTGTCATCTGCATACATGTGTACAGTTGAGGATTTGCAGACATTAGGCAGATCATTTATAAAAAATGTGAATAGTAAGGGGCCGAGAATGGAACTTTGGGGAACACCACATGTTACTGGGAGAGGGGGGGAGTCACTGTCAGAAATGGAGACATATTTTGATTGATCCGATACATATGATCAAACCCAGTTAGCGGACGATCACCAATACCTGAGATTTTTAGTTTGAGCAGTAGTATGTCGTGGTCTACTGTGTCAAAGGCCTTTGCAAAATCAAGGAAAATAGCTCCAGATAGGTATCCTTGTTCCATGCCAGTTTGGATGTTGTTGCAAACTTTTAGGAGGGCAGTTGTAGTGGAGTGATTCGGCCGAAAACCTGATTGAACAGGAGTCAGATAGTTTGATTGTTGGTAATACTTAAATAATTGCGTATGGACAAATTTTTCTAAGATTTTTTACAATACTGGGAGCAATGATATTGGGCGATAGTAAGAAACCAAGGTTATCTCCCCACTTTTATGGATAGGCACTACTCATGCAGTTTTGCAAAGTTTTGGTATGTATCCAGACATCAAAGATTCGTTACTTAGGGTTGAGACAGGTTTAGCAATTGCCGGCACACTGAGCTTCAACAGCATTGCTGGGATTTGATCAGGTCCAGACTGGTTTTTCATTTTTAGATTATTAAGGTGTTTCTTAATGGCATTGATGGATACAGGTCTAAAATGTAACTTCTCTATATTGGCTATTTGCTGATTTAGTGGGGCCTGATCAACATTTGTAGTTTCAGGATGCATGTAATTTATTAGTTTGTCAATCAGGGTGGTGGAGGATCAGACAAAATAATTGTTAAAGGGGAGTTGCAGGGTTTGGTTGTCCACATTGACAGTGGAGGGTTGGGAGTGGATTGGTGGAGTTTGTAAGTTATTTATGACTTTCCAAAACTTTTTACGGTTTGATATGTTGTTGTTCAGATATTCACAGAAATATTGTGCCTTGGCCAATTTTGTTTGTTTAGTGCATATATTTCACCATTGTCTATATACACCATGATTGTTCATAGAGCCAGTATGCTTGAACTTTGACCACAATGAATCCCGAAACTGGTACATTTGAATGAGGTCAGCTGTGATCCAATTCAAATGTGCTCCTTTTACTCTCAACTTATGTAGCAGGGCATGCAAATTCCAAACTTGTAGGAGTTCTGACTGCAGAGTCTAAATCTGGGATTAGGTTTAATCTGTGCCAGAGGCGGTTCTTGATGTCATTAAGAAATGATTGAAGATTACATTTTTTGAACGACCTGGTGATTTTAACTTTGGGAGAGGATTTAGTTGCCTTTATTTTGCGCACGCAGTGCACTAAGCAGTGGTCACTGAAATTGTTAGAGAGAACACCTGCCTCCTGGATTCGGTCAGGAGAAGTGGAAAGAATGCAATTGAGCAGGTTGTGATTATGGCTTTTGATTTTTATGCGAGTTGGGGAGGAGATTAATTGCGTTAGTTGCAAAGTCTTAAACAGCGAGCAACAACTATTATTTTTCGGATTCAGCCAATCAATATTAAAATCTCCAAAAACCAAAATTTCACTTTTTGGGGTTTAAGCTATGGTTTCACTAAGATTTGTGGAATTGTCAACATAAATCCACCTCCTCTCTTTGCTCTGTCATTTCTATGGCATAAATACCCATGTATTACAATGGCAGAGTCAGGTATTTTTGGGGTTAGCCACGATTCAGAGATCACAATGATTTCGGGCTTGTATTGTAAACAAAATTGACTCCATCAGAAGTGAAATCAGCTCTCAACATACTACCAATCTCCCACCCCCTCAAAAGCTCACAATCATCCAAAACCCAAATATCCAAAAATGCAGCTCTTTTGCCCCTGTTAACGAGGATGAAGTTTCTGCCCTTATACTGTCCTCCCACCTCACTACCTGTCCCCTCGACCCCATCCCCTCACAGCTGCTACCCTCACCCCCATACTCACACACATTTTCAACCTCTCCCTCAGCACTGGTATTTTTCCCTCATCTCTAAAACATGCACTGGTCACACCTATCCTCAAAAAACCTTCCCTCGATCCAACCTCGCAATCCAACTACCGCCCTATTTCCCTACTCCCTCTTGCCTCAAAACTCCTAGAAAAGCTAGTATACGCACGTCTATCCCATTTCCTTACACTAAACTCTCTTCTTGACCCACTGCAATCTGGATTTTGTCCCCATCACTCTACAGAGACAGCAATTGTCAAGGTTACCAACAACCTACTTACAGCAAAATCCAAAGGCCACTTCTCTCTGCTTATCCTCCTTGACCTGTCTGCAGCCTTTGACACTGTTAACCACCCTCTTCTGCTCCAAACCCTCCAATCCTTCGGCATATGTGACACAGCTCTCTCGTGGTTCTCTTCCTATCTGACTAACCGTACATTTAGTGTAGCCTTCTCCGGAGCATCCTCTGCCCCGTTACCACTTTCTTTTGGGGTACCTCAAGGCTCTGTCATCTGTCCCCTTCTCTTTTCAATCTACACGTCATCATTAGGTTCCTTAATAAAGTCCTATGGGTTTCAATATCATTTGTATGCCGATGACACCCAAATCTACCTCTCTGCACTAGACCTACCTCCTTCCTTACTAACCCGTGTCACTAACTGTCTTTCTCATATCTCATCTTGGATGTCCTCTCACTACCTTAAGCTAAATCTCTCCAAAACTGAACTCCTTATTTTTCCCCCTTCTTCCAATGTCTCCACTCCCAAATTTTCTATAACTGTTGATAATTCCATCATTACTCCTACCCCACATGCCCGATGTCTTGGGGTCACACTTGACTCAGATCTTTCCTTCACTCCTCACATTCAGTCCTTGGCTAAAGCCTGCCGCTTCCACCTTAAAAACATCTCTAAAATTAGACATTTCCTTACACAAGATACAACTAAGATTTTAATCCACTCTCTCATCCTTTCCTGCCTCAACTACTGCAACTCCGTCCTCTCTGGTCTACCTAGCTGCCGCATAGCTCCTTTACAATCCATTATGAATGCCTCTGCCAGGCTCATCTTCCTTACTCGTCGATCTTCATCTGCTGCACCTCTCTGGCAATACCTCCACTGGCTTCCTCTTGCCTCTAGGATTAAACACAAAATCCTCATTCTGACATACAAAGCTCTCAACTGCACTGCTCCCCCCTACATTTCAGAACTTGTCTCCAGATACTCTCCCTCCCGTCCCCTTTGATCAGCTAGGATCTCCTCCTCTCTTCCTCTCTTGTTACTTTCTCACATTCCTGTTTACAGGACTTCTCCACACTGGCCCCATCTTGTGGAAGACTCTCCCCTAGTTTTAACAGCTTCAAGCACTCCCTATAAACTCTACTATTCAAGGATGCTTACAACCAACACTAACCTTTCTTAACTCCATTGCTTTCCCCTTGAACCTCTTAGAATGTAAGCCTATGAGCCCAGCTGTTTGCAGATCGCCTTCATAAGAACCGACTACAACAGTGAAAATCTCGGCAGGGCCCTCTACCCACTTGATCCCTGCAAAAGCTATCCTGTATACCGACTATGTTCACAGCGCTGCAGAATCTGTTGGCGCTCTACAAATACCTGATAATAATAATAATAATAATAATAATAATAATAATAAACACCATGCTTGCAGTGCATCGATTTTTGGTAGTAAGCTGCGGATATTACAGTGCACAAAGAATAGGCCTTTTTTAGCTGGAAGGCTAGGAATGGAATTTGTTGGGGGACCAGGGTAAGTAACATAAGCAATAGGAATTTGGACATAGTTTTTATTTGTCCATATAGTGAATGGGATACTTTATAATTTTGTGAGGTTGGGGTAGGAGGGTTATTTTTTATAGAAATATACCTTGCTGGAAGTCAAGCTACGCTGTTCAAAATAAGTCAGATAGGTTTTTAAGAGAGTAAAGCTGTTTAAATAGACAGATCCCTAAACCACACAAAACATATGTGAAATGTGTTTTCTGATGTACTAGAATACAGTTAATTAGCAGTTCCAGTACAAACTATCTACTAAAGTAGCGTTTCTCAACCTAAATGTAGCAAGAACCCCTGCAGGCATACATTTGTTTTCTATGTACCCCAACTATAAAACAAATATTATTGATCTTCTATATGAGCAAAAATAGAAATCATATGTATTTCTTGATTTCACAAGATTGTATCACATATGTTAATGAAGTAAATATATAGGAATCAGCTATTTGTTTTATGTTCTACAGAATTTAATATTTGGCAAATCTACAACTGAGATTAATAAATGTTTAAAATGTTTATAAGATATGCAATCTCTTTCTATCTTCATCTCAAAGACTGGCAGTTGAACAGTTAATATGTTTTTAATGATTTTAATGGGCAGAGATATGCCCTATATAAGCACACCCTCATAGAGAGGGATTCATGTCTATGATTACGGCCGACTCGTCTGAAATGCGTAAGACAGTGTATCTTACCGGATGCCTGTGTTGTACATGATTTTAATGGGCGGAGATATGCCCTATATGAGCACACCCTAATAGAGAGGGATTCTTGTCTATGATTAGGGTCAATTTAGCTGAAACGCGTAAGACAGTGTATCTTACTGGATGCCTCTGTTGTACATGATTTTAATGGAGTAAAGCTTTGTTTTTACTTACCCTCTTTTGGATGCTTGGAATTATAATTTCCTTCATTAATAAACACATTAAACACAGATATATAGTCCATTGATATTAATAATTATTTGCAAATAATGTGATTCTTATGTTGAAAAAAGATTAAAAGAAATTCTCTTCTGCATGATGAGGAAAGGAATATTTATGTTACCATCTTTCTAATTTTAATAAACATTTCACAGTTTATCTGTCTCATGTTACTGTGGCACACTCCAGTTTGATACACTTTACCTATTTCACAGTGGCACATTTATCTGGCACTTGTCTCTGTGACTCTTAGTCAAAGTAATACACTTTCTCCACTTTCTCTGTTCATACCAGTAAAGCTAAACTCCGGCCCTCATATGTCACTAACCAACCAGAATCTAAGGTTTTACCAATTTGAGGTGAATCAGTGATTGAGCAGTGTTCCAACCTAGACAGGGAAAACTCATACTTTGCCCTGTAAGGAGAGCTTGAGGGTAGAAACACAGCTTGCTTTGATATGTCATGTTTACAATAGCTAGATCAGGAAAAAAAAGGCCAACCCCTTGCCAACAGGTTAAGAAACTAGGTACTAAAGGACCTCCTCTACATGGCCTCCTTAATGTAATATCTCCTCTAATACCCAAGTAACCCTCATAACACCTAGGGACCCTGTGGACTGCTAATCACTCAAAACAATAAATAATAATCCCTGTTCCAGCATAGACAATCTTTAGTATGTTTTTGATAGGGTCCTTAGTTATTCTTAGTGTTCCTTAGTTCTTTCAGTGTCAGTCTGGCCATAGTATGTTTCACTTGTAATGGATCTTTTTGAAGCAAGTAGTGATTAGTGGATTAGAGTCGTAGGAGTCAATTATTTTGACACTGAGCACTCAGCCAACCTGATTGCTTAAAAAGTTTTATGGAGAAGCCACAAACTAGCCCCAGGCTGATGATGGAGAAGAGAACTTCGAGGGACCCTGATGCTGCTTGCCAGAAGAGACTAGAGTATGCTGAAATGTGGAAAAAACATTTTTGTAGCTTAGAACTTTTTTAGAGTTCATGGTTAGGATGAAACACTGAGAAGAAAAAGATAGCATCCCATAGGCTCACTAATTTGACAGTGCTCCAAAATGTGTCAATCAGTGCAGGAAAAATGAAAACATAACATTTATTATGAACTGCTGAAAACTAACCAAATAAAACATAACTAAAATATATAAACGGTCTGGATTTCTGAGTGCGCAAACAATAATTAGCAATCCATTGGCACAAAAACAAAGAATAGAGGCCAGTACAATGTGGGTGATTATCCCTATTAATGTCTGTATAGCGAGAACAAAAGATCCCTATTCAGAATCTGCAAGGTGACTGTTAACCCCTGAAGGGCCAAATTGGATTTGACGCTATACTTTTGCTATACAAGTACATCAATTATTTTAAAAGTACTGGGTATCCCCCTATTTAGCCTCCTAAAAATCAGGGGTTTTATTCAATTTAAGAATCAATGTAAATTACAAATAATCTCCATACTGCAGGGTATAATACCTTTAAGAAAGCGTTAGCAAAATGTACGTTAGGTGTTTCATGCACAGTCTGTGATGAGTCTGTGAATGTGGGTATGGGGTATTATGTCCACTCACACATCCAGTTTACATATTTTATCTATCTTTTATTTGGTTCGTTTTTATTGGTTGTTAATAAATGTTATGTTTAATTTTTTTTTGCACTGATTAACATATTTTACAGCACTGTCAAATAGTGTATCAGTGTGCCTTGGGGGGTGCTATCTTTTTCTTCTCTCTACTAATTTCATATATGTTCATCCGGCACTACCGTAAATGATTTAGGGCCAGATTACAAGTGGAGCAGTATTTAATGCTCAGCTCACTTACTCCGCTAGAAGAAAGCTTTTTGTGCGAGTCGGATAGTGCTCGTATTACAATGCAGGCAAAAAGCTGAACTTCAAATATTGTTAACGTATTCACCCATAGAAGGCAAATGAGCAAAATAAGTGAAAAAAACACCCTAATCGCGCGCAAACCCAATCGCATATTCTCAAGCGTGCTAACCCCACATGAAAATATGAATATTTCACATTCCAATGTTCTTCACATAACAGAATATGTTCTATTTACTCATAAATATATATTTCTACTATGTTGTCTGCATAACATATAATAAAATATTATCCATGTAGGGAAGGAATTATTGTACTTCTGCGTTATTGAGGAAGGTATGGGATTTGAAGGATTGAGTTAGCACTTGATGTCTTTATGTAAGTTTTTGGTTAATTGGCTGGAGTATAACTTAGCAGGAAAGGTCTATGTTATTATGTTACTAGCCGAAAATGTTTATTTATAATCCTTAAATATGTATATTCGTCATGTAAAATACCCTCCTTGTTTATTTCTTTTGTCCTTTTCTTTTTTCTGTACCCCTTTTTCTGTACCAATAAATATATATTTAAAAAAATTAATAAATAAATATATATTTCTACATATATCTAATTTTTTTTGGTACAATATACAGTGGGGCAAAAAAGTATTTAGTCAGCCACCAATTGTGCAAGTTCTCCCACTTAAGAAGATGAGAGAGCCCTGTTATTTTCATCATAGGTATACCTCAACTATGAGAGACAAAATGTGGAAACAAATCCAGACAATCACATTGTCTGATTAGGAAAGAATTTATTTGCATATTATGGTGGAAAATAAGTATTTGGTCACCTACAAACAAGCAAGATTTCTGGCTCTCACAGACCTGTAACTTCTTCTTTAAGAGGCTCCTCTGTCCTCCACTTATTACCTGTATTAATGGCACCTGTTTGAACTTGTTATCAGTATAAAAGACACCTGTCCACAACCTCAAACAGTCACACTCCAAACTCCACTATGGTGAAGACAAAAGAGCTGTCGAAGGACACCAGAAACAAAATTGTAGACCTGCAACAGGCTGGGAAGACTAAATCTCGAATAGGCAAGCAGCTTGGTGTGAAGAAATCAACTGTGGGAGCAATAATTAGAAAATGGAAGACATACAAGACCACTGATAATCTCCCTTGATCTGCGGCTCCAGGCAAGATCTCACCTGTGGGGTCAAAATGATCACAAGAACGGTGAGCAAACATCCCAAAACCACACAGGGGGACCTAGTAAATGACCTGCAGATAGCTAGGACCAACGTAACAGAGGCTACCGTCAGTAACACACTACGCCGCCAGGGACTCAGATCCTGCAGTGCCAGACGTGTCCCCCTGCTTAAGCCAGTACATGTCCGGGTCCGTCTGAAGTTTGCTAGAGAGCATTTGGATGATCCAGAAGTGGATTGGGAGAATGTCATTTGGTCAGATGAAACCAAAGTAGAACTGTTTGGTAGAAACACAACTCGTCGTGTTTGGAGGAGAGAGAATGCTGAGTTGCAACCAAAGAACATCATACCTACTGTGAAGCATGGGGGTGGCAACATCATGCTTTGGGGCTGTTTCTCTGCAAAGGGAACAGGATGACTGATCTGTGTACATGAAAGACTGAATGGGGCCATGTATCGTGAGATTTTGAGTGCAAGCCTCCTTCCATCAGCAAGGGCATTGAAGCGTGGCTGGGTCTTTCAGCATGACAATGATCCCAAACACACCGCCCGGGCAACGAAGGAGTGGCTTCGTAAGAAGCATTTCAAGGTCCTGTAGTGGCCTAGCCAGTCTCCAGATCTCAACCCCATAGAAAACCTTTGGAGGGAGTTAAAAGTCCGTGTTGCCCAGCGACAGCCCCAAAACATCACTGCTCTAGAGGAGATCTGCATGCAGGAATGGGCCAACATACCAGCAACAGTGTGTGACAACCTTGTGAAGACTTACAGAAAACTTTTGACCTCTGTCATTGCCAATAAAGGATATATAACAAAGTATTGAGATGAACTTTTGATATTGACCAAATACTTATTTTCCACCATAATTTGCAAATAAATTCTTTTCAAATCAGACAATGTGATTGTCTGGATTTGTTTCCACATTTTGTCTCTCATAGTTGAGGTATACCTATGATGAAAATTACAGGCCTCTCTCATCTTCTTAAGTGGGAGAACTTGCACAATTGGTGGCTGACTAAATACTTTTTTGCCCCACTGTATATCTATACCTATATATATATATATATATATATATATATATATATATATATATATATATATATATATATATATAAAGTTGCAGAGGTGAACGGCACTCACAAATAAGTCAGCTACCTGGTGCTCTCACTAAGGAGAAATAAGCAGTAAAGCAGGTATGAATCCCACGGACGGGCTCCGTGTTGCAGCCAGGATCCAAATGAAGCAGGCACACAGGTTTTTTCAAAAACACTCCGGTTTATTGGCAATATTGTTTACCAAACGTTTCGGCTCTAACACGAGCCTTTGTCAATGGTGTACAAAACCAAATGTGAAGACTAAAACAAAAACACACCTTAAATACCCACCCAGCCCAAGTGATAAACCAATCAGAGTGTGTATCCGCGGCACACCCACTTACAAAAAACTTTTTGCCGGGCTCAATGTGGGCGTGACGTCATCACGTTACCGCCGCCCTAGGTGAAACCAAGGAAACATGCGTAACCATGGAGACAACGCATAAACATTAGTGTGGTGTGGGTGCGCAGACGGGTAAGACTCTGACAGGAAACAATTTAACAGTCGATCAAAAAGTGATCCAAATACCCCTACATAAAAATACAATAATAGAAAAGGTATCTATCTATATGCAACATAGAAGCAAACCTTATATAAAGCTAATAAGGCAAATAACGCTACTGTAACCCAAAGTATAAATAACTAATAGCACAGCCCTCTATACTCATGGTATCAAGGCATGTGGGGAGGTAGCTGATGAGGGCAAAAAACAATCTAAAGCCCCCTATAGAATAGAATAGGTATACATTGCATCATGCCTGAGGAGTAGGTCGAACTTAGGTCCTTGATGACTCCCAGTAGTTCACAAGTCATTTGTGTTTATACCAACAGCCAAAATCTATGTTAACATTCAGGCCTCGAGGGGCAACTGTGTCCAATGTGAAAATCCAACAGGATTCCATTCTTAGTAGTGCCAATCCTCTATCACCACCACGTCTGTTGTAAGGCACATGGTCAATCAACATCACTCGTAGCGAGGAAACAGAATGTCCTGAAGAGGTAGATTTTCACCTTCATGCTGTGTACTTATCTAAGTATCATAAATTGAAGTTTATCCCCAGGGGATTTCGAGTAAAGAATATCCCCACCCTAGGCAGGAACAACATAGAATTCTGTAGGAGGTGGTGTGGTATTTTAAGCAAATTTTCACATGATCTGATGTTATTAGTTATTGAGGAGATAACTAGACTCAAAGCTAATATTAAAAAAGAAATTGACACTGTTAAAGACACTTTATTGACTGTACTTAGTTCTACAGACTGGATCACAAAATTAAGAACACAGGTAGAAAAATACAAACAGGACTTCCTAACATTTAAGAATAAAAAATTTGTTACAGTTGAGAACGACTATAGAGAGAAAAAAGTATATAGTTGGTTGTTTGGGAAGGACTCCACTTGGGGTGGACGCAGGAGAACACCTTTTAATAAAAACAGACGGATTAATCTCACCACAGTAGACAGCAGTGGGGGGGACTCCTCAGAAGGTGAAACCCAGAATACAACTAACATCAACGCCAGTGGGGTAATCACAAGATCTGCACAGAAACCCCCTTTAGC
Organism: Bombina bombina; assembly: GCF_027579735.1. NCBI lineage: Eukaryota > Metazoa > Chordata > Amphibia > Anura > Bombinatoridae > Bombina > Bombina bombina. The sequence continues at coordinate 1,226,612,399 of NC_069499.1, read as the reverse complement.
CGTAGGCCCTGAGGCGGCAGGCTTAGGAGGGGGCGGGGCAAAACGAAAAAAACAGTCACAACAGAAAAAGATACAATAATATATAATCTGAGTAAACGACCTCTTACGGGTGACGAAATAAGAGTCCTTAATAGAGGATTGTCCTTTGTACCTACTCCCCACTGTGATCTGTTTGATTTGATGGTAGATATGGGTAGATTTCAACGGCAGTTGAAGCTTAAAGACTTCTTTAAAGATAAAGGGGATCAGACCCCTAAACAATTCAAAGCAAGTAGCACCTTTGAACCGATTAACACACATTCTTCTATAAAAATATTCCATCATATCTGTACAACAACCCTTACTGAATTACATAAAGATATGCCTCTGCCAAGAGATAACATTACAAGTGCTGAAAGACGGGCAATAAAGTCTCTGTCTACTGACAGGGACATAGTCATAAGGCCAGCGGATAAGGGTGGTGCCACGGTGATACTCGACTATGTACAGTATAGAGGTGAGGCTTTTAAACAACTCCATGATTCCAATACCTACCGCAAACTACAATCAAATCCAACTAAAACTTTTAAAAGAGAAATTGATGAATTCCTGGGCATGGCATACCAAGCTGGGGTAATTGATGATGATGTATTGGGTTTTCTTTCAGTTGATCATCCAATCTGCCCAATACTATATTTACTGCCCAAGATCCATAAGTCCCTCAAAGATCCCCCTGGCAGACCTATTGTGTCAGCCAGAGGATCATTGATGCAGCCGCTTGCAGAATTCATTGATTTTTACTTACAACCAGTGGTACAAAACACTCAGTCCCACCTAAAAGATTCCTCTGAACTTATTAAACTACTGAAAGAGTTTGATAGTCTGGCCCCTACTGACATCTTAGTCACTATGGACGTAGTGAGTTTATACACGGTGATACCACATGGGCATGGTATCAACATGGTGCGCCAGATCCTGACTGACAACCCACTATACACTGGTCCACCTGTGGAATTTCTGCTGCATCTGATGGAGTTCTGCCTGGAGAAAAATTATTTTCGATTTGAAAATGAGTATTTCCTACACATTATGGGCACTGCGATGGGGTCGAATATGGCCCCATCGTATGCAAACATTTATATGTCAATGTATGAAAAATATAATATCTTCTCCAGACAGAACCCCATTAGAATGTATCGCAGATATATTGACGATGTCTTCTTGATTTGGGGTGGCACACCTGAAAATCTCATCGAGTGGGTTGAAGGATTGAATACCCTTGACTCCACGATCAGATTTAAAATGGAACATAATAACAACCAGATTCACTTTCTTGACATGGAAATCTTTAGGGTAGAGACATCTAATGGTGATAAACTACACACCACCTTGTTCAAAAAACCCACAGATAAAAACTCTATACTTCATTACCAAAGTTTCCACCCTAGATTTCAGAAAGATGGTGTTAGCTCCTCACAACTCCTGCGGGTCGTCCGGAACAACACGGATGACTCCTGAAAAGAGAGACAACTTGATGAAATGTCACAAAAATTCCTGGACAGAGGATATCCACCAATGTTAATAGATCAACAAAAGAGTGAAGCAATACAACTCACCCAGAATGATACTATCCCGAAATGGACAGTCACGGAACAACCCAAATGAATGAACTTTGTAACCACTTACACTCCGGGATCTGGGATGCTCCAGAATGTGATTAAGAAAAATTGGATGATGCTCTCCAAAGACACCAGCCTACCTTTTGTGGATGCTCCGGTACCCCGGGTGGTATACAAACGAGCAAGTAACCTCAGAGATCTACTAGTACTCAGTGATCCCATACACTGTTACGAAAAGCAGACATGGCTTACAAGAGGGAAACCAGGATGCTACAAGTGTGGCAATTGTGTCACTTGCAATAATCTTATTGCTGGGACATCCTTTCAACACCCCCATAACAATAAAAGGTACAAAATAAGGCATAGATTATCCTGTACATCGGAATATGTGGTTATTGCCATTATTTGCCCATGTTCCTAATTTTATATAGGCAAAACGGTGACAGCATTCAAGGAACGTTTGGCTAACCATAAAACAGCTATTTGTCAGGCGATTGAAAAAGGACGATCAGAACAACCGGTTGCACGACACTTTGCAACTGCAGGACATTCTGTTTCCTCGCTACGAATGATGTTGATTGACCATGTGCCTTACAACAGACGTGGTGGTGATAGAGGATTGGCACTACTAAGAATGGAATCCCGTTGGATTTTCACATTGAACACAGTTGCCCCTCGAGGCCTGAATGTTAACATAGATTTTGGCTTTTGGTATAAACACAAATGACTTGTGAACTACTGGGAGTCATCAAGGACCTAAGTTTGACCTACTCCTCAGGCATGATGCAATGTATACCTATTCTATTCTATAGGGGGCTTTAGATTGTTTTTCGCCCTCATCAGCTACCTCCCCACATGCCTTGATACCATGAGTATAGAGGGCTGTGCTATTAGTTATTTATACTTTGGGTTACGGTAGCGTTATTTGCCTTATTAGCTTTATATAAGGTTTGCTTCTATGTTGCATATAGATAGATACCTTTCCTATTATTGTATTTTTATGTAGGGGTATTTGGATCACTTTTTGATCGACTGTTAAATTGTTTCCTGTCAGAGTCTTACCCGACTGCGCACCCACACCACACTAATGTTTATGCGTTGTCTCCATGGTTACGCATGTTTCCTTGGTTTCACCTAGGGCGGCGGTAACGTGATGATGTCACGTCATGCCCACATTGAGCACGGCAAAAAGTTTTTTGTAAGTGGGTGTGCCGCGGATACACACTCTGATTGGTTTATCACTTGGGCTGGGTGGGTATTTAAGGTGTGTTTTTGTTTTAGTCTTCACATTTGGTTTTGTACACCATTGACAAAGGCTCGTGTTAGAGCCGAAACGTTTGGTAAACAATATTGCCAATAAACCGGAGTGTTTTTGAAAAAACCTGTGTGCCTGCTTCATTTGGATCCTGGCTGCAACACGGAGCCCGTCCGTGGGATTCATACCTGCTTTACTATATATATATATATATATATATATATATATATATATATATATATATATTTATATATATATAAATATAGATATTAACAGATATATAAATAGGAATCTGTTCATAAATACATAGAACATATTCTGCTATGTGAAGAACATTGGAATGTGAAATATTTACAGTAAATACACAGTATAACACTTTATTAAATATGAAAATTGAATATTGAATAAATATGCTTTTTCATGTGTTTTCATATTCTTGACTGCAAAGGGCTCAAATGCACTTATATATATATATATATATATATATATATATATATATATATATATATGCATATATACATATATATATATATATACATATATATATATGTCTATGGGGCCAATTTATCAAGGGCCAAATGGCCCTGGATGCCCCTGTTTCCGCACGAGCCTTCAGGCTCGCCGGAAACAGCAGTTAAGAATCAGCGGTCTTAAGACCGCTGCTCCTTAACTAGTCCGCAGCCTCTGAGGCGACGGACAGCAATCAACCCGGTCAGATATGATCGAGTTGATTGACACCCCCTGCTAGCGGTCGATTGGCCGTGATTCTGCAGGGGTTGTCATTGCACAAGCAGTTCATACGCTGTCGGCATTCAGCGATGTCGGGCAGACATGATTCGCTACAGCCCGTCCGCCATTTGGTAAATCGGTCCCATATCGGTATACACATGTATTTATGTGTTTATATGTGAATATATGTCTGTGAATACATATATACACATATAAATACATCTGTACACACATATATACATATAAATTTTTAGACATGTGTATGTATGTATCTGTATGTTAAAGCCCTTTGCCTGCCTTTTTCTTCTAACATCTAAGACCTCCTATCTTTGAGCCCTTATTACTATTTTGTGCAATATTTATTTGTAATAATTTTTATTAAATAGTGTTATGAGTATAACTGTACTTTTTAATGTATTTTAATCTGTTTTGTGACACTTTTTTGTTTCGTGAAATAGTTAACCAGAGCTCTGAAGAAGAGCTAACCTGCCGAGCGTTAACTTCTTGTGCGCTTATGCGATCGTGTTTACTTTCAACTTGTAATACAAGCGCAACACCTGAAGCGCACAAACTGAAACCCTAAACTTAAATACACATGTATACACATATATACAAACGTATGTTTACATACATACACATATTTAGACATGTAAATATAAATATATGTTTATATACATTATAGCCCTTTCCATTCATATACATATAACAAATACATTTTTACCCATATAACTTTTTTTTTATGTTTCTGTGAATATTTTTATTAGATAGTGTATATATGTGTAACACTGTATTTTAATGTATTTATGCTGTGTTTGGTGCAACTTTTCTTTAGCCCTAACCCTTCACACGTAGACTTTAGTCGCGCTAACCTGAAGCATGAATATTTAGCTTCTGCTTATGCAGTAACGTTTGCTTTGAACTTGTAACATGTGCATAACCTAACATTAGCACACCACTTGTATTCTAGCGCAAAGTGTTTTTGCTTTGGAAACTTAGTATTAAGGGTGAAGGGGTTCTGAAGGGTGTAGTAGGGAAAATTAAAATAACCCCCTACACTGTAAGGGGCTATTGTAATTGGAGTAATGGTAATTATTGCTCCTTTAGTTCTGTGTAGCATTGGAAAAAGGCACTGCCTTGCAAAGTCATGGCAGCTAGGGCCCGATCCAATATGCAGCGTCGCCCGCAAAAGCCGACGACACCGAATTTTGAGCGGGTTTGGTATCCTATATACGGCGTAACCTAGAAGTTACGCTCGTATATTTCTGCCTTTGCCTGTAGTTTTTTGGGCCATAGGCAGGTATACCAAACCCGCGCAGTTTGGTATCCAATATACAGCGTAAGGACTTACGTGGCGAAAATGGAGAAATCTTACTCCATATTCACCTAGCCACAAAATGCAGCCGTAGTAAGCCTTACGCTGTCTATTGGAGCCCTGTAACTCCCTAAACAAGCTAACAAATAAAACCTAACACCTAACGCATGTGCAATGTCTATCTACCTGTCAACCGCGATCTGCTAAATAAAACATAAAACCTAACGTATGCGCAATGTCTATCTACCTGTGAACCGCGATCCCCCGCCGCAATCCCTAAAGTGTTTAACCCCTAAACCGCCGCTCCCGGACCCCGCCGCCACCTACATTAAAAGTATAACCCCCTAATGTGATCCCTCTACACCGTCGCCAGCTACATTACATACCCCCTAATGTGAGCCCCTTACACCGCCGCCATCTATTTTAAAAATATTAACCCCTAATTTAATCCCCCTACACCGCCGCCATCTATATTAAACACATTAACCCCTAATTTAATCCCCCTACACCACCGCCACCTATATTAAACACATTAACCCCTAATCTAATCCCCCTACTATATTGAACTTGAATCCGATTGGCTGATTTAATCAGACAATCAGATTTTTCTACCTTAATTCCGATTGGCTGATAGAATCATATCAGCCAATCGGAATTCGACGGACGCCATCTTGGATGACGTCATTTAAAGGTACCTCATTCCTCGTTCAGTCGTCGTGCCGGATGGATGTTCCGCGGCGGAGGAGCGAAGAAAGAAGATTGAAGATGCCGCTTTGCTTGAAGACATCGCCGGATGGAAGAAGACTTCTCTGCCGCTTGCTTGAAGACATCGCCGGGATGAAGACTTCTTCTTTGCCGCTTGATTGAAGACATCGCCCGGATGGAAGAAGACTTCTCTGTCGCTTGATTGAAGACATCGCCTTGATGGAAGAAGACTTCTCTGTCGCTTGATTGAAGACATTGCCCGCTATCTTAGGGTTTATTTTATAGGTAAATATTTAGATTTAAATAGGAATATTTTAATTAATAATATTAATATTAATTAGATTTATTTTAATAAGAATTTAGTTAGGGATGTTAGAGTTAGATAGGGTTATTATACTTAATATATATATATAATATAATAACGATATTAACTATATTAACCCTAATATATTGAACTTGAATCCGATTGGCTGATTCAATCAGCCAATCGGATTGAACTTGAATCTGATTGGCTGATTCAATCAGCCAATCAGATTTTTCTACCTTAATTCCGATTGGCTGATAGAATCCTATCAGCAAATCGGAATTCGACGGACACCATCTTGGATGACGTCATTTAAAGGTACCTCATTCCTCATTCAGTCGTCGTGCCGGATGGATGCTCCGCGGCGGAGGAGCGAAGAAAGAAGATTGAAGATGCCGCTTTGCTTGAAGACATAACCGGATGGAAGAATACTTCTTCCGCTTGCTTGAAGACATCGCCGGGATGAAGACTTCTTCTTTGCCGCTTGATTGAAGACATCGCCCGGATGGAAGAAGACTTCTCTGTCGCTTGATTGAAGACATCGTCCAGATGGAAGAAGACTTCTCTGTGCTTGATTGAAGACATCGCCCGGATCGGATGAAGAGTTCTGCACGGCTGGGTGAAGACAAAGTAGGGAGATCTTCAGGGGGGTAGTGTTAGGTTTTTTTAAGGTGGGTTTGGGTGGGTTTAGAATAGGGGTATGTGGGTGGTGGGTTGTAATGTTGGGGCTGGTATTGTGTTTTTTTTTTTTTACAGGCAAAAGAGCTGTTTTCTTTGGGGCATGCCCCGCAAAAGGCCCTTTTAAGGGCTGGCAAGGTAAAAGAGCTGTTAACTTTTTTAATTTAGAATAGGGTAGGGAATTTTTTTTATTTTGGGGAGCTTTATTATTTTATTAGGGGGCTTAGAATAGGTGTAATTAGCTTAAAAATCTTGTAATCTTTTTTTAATTTTTGTAATTTAGTGTTTGTTGTTTTTTTTGTAATTTAGTTTAGTTTATTTAATTGTATTTTAGTTTAGATATGTAGTTTATTTAATTTATTGATAGTGTAGATGTATTTGTAACTTAGGTTAGGATTTATTTTACAGGTAAATTGGTAATTATTTTAACTAGGTAGCTATTAAATAGTTATTAACTATTTAATAGCTATTGTACCTAGTTAAAATAAATACCAAGTTACCTGTAAAATAAATATAAATCCTAAAATAGCTACAATGTAATTATTAATTACATTGTAGCTATCTTAGGGTTTATTTTATAGGTAAGTATTTAGATTTAAATAGGAATATTTTAATTAATAATATTATTAATTAGATTTATTTTAATAAGAATTTAGTTAGCGATGTTAGAGTTATATAATAACGATATTAACTATATTAACCCTAATATAATTAGGGTTAATATAGTTAATATATATAATATCATAACTATATTAACTATATTAACCCTAATATAATTAGGGTTAATATAGTTAATATAGCTGGCGGCGGTGTAGTGGGATTAGATTAGGGGTTAATGTGTTTAATATAGGTGGCGGCGGTGTAGGGGGATTAAATTAGGGGTTAATATTTTTAAAATAGATGGCGGCGGGGTAGGAGCTCACTTTAGGGGGAAGGTACGGTAGATGGCGGCAGTGTAAGGGGCTCACTTTAGGGGGTAGGTAAGGTAGATGGCGGCGGTGTAAGGGGCTCACTTTAGGGGGTAGGTAAGGTAGATGGCGGCGGGGTAGGGGCTCACTTTAGGGGGTAGGTAAGGTAGATGGCGGCGGTGTAAGGGGCTCACTTTAGGTGATAGGTAAGGTAGATGATGGCGGTGTAAGGGGCTCACTTTAGGGGGTAGGTAAGGTAGATGGCGGCGGGGTAGGGGCTCACATTTGGGGGTTATAGATTTAATATAGCTTTCTGCGCGGTCCGGGAGCGGCGGTTTAGGGGTTAATAACTTTATTAGGTGGCGACGGGGTCTGGGAGCGGTGGCTTAGGGGTTAATACATTTTTTATTGTTATGATAGTGAAAGGGGATAGCGGATAGAGGGTTAGACGTGTCGGGCTATGTTTGTTTGGCGTGTTAGACAGTATGGGTGATTTTATAACTTAGTCAGGTTTTGTAGGCACCGGCAGTTTCTAAAGTGCCGTAAGTCACTGGCGACTCCAGAAATTTGTACTTACGCAGATTTCTGGACATCGCTGGTTTGTCAGACTTACGGCACTTTAGCCTCTGACGGCGCCGTATATGGGATAGCTCGAGTTGCGAGCTGAAACTACGGGCGGCGGGGGTTCCCTCGCTTGCGCCGCAAACTACGATCTATATCGAATTGCGCCCCTAGTGGTACTTTTATGGTTTTGGTTAGTGCATATTACCTTTCTCCCCACCAGAACTAATACTTATCTCCAGACTATTACAGCTAAAACATTTTGCTTAATACTAAAGAGGTTTAATTTAAATCCACCAAGGACATAAAAAAGATAAATTAAAAAGTACTCAGAGAAGCAGAAAGGACATTCATGAAGGAAAATAATCCAAACAATGCTACATAATTACATTTTGGAAATCTCCTGGAGAAAGACAAGCACCAGCTGAAGGTTTTTTAGAGATGCAACAAGAAGCACAACACCCATAATCAAAACATATCTAGGAACAAAGTATGGAGAAAACAATTCATTCTAATTCTGTTTTCATTTGTCAGGTCCGTGAGCAGGAAAATGAACATCTGGCATAACTACACTTTGGAAAGTTAAACAAGTACTTAGCATCACATACTAGATATTCATAACAACACAAATCATCACGTCTGCTATCTGGAATGCTTGTTTGGGATTCTCAGGTTGGTATTTAGCCTGGTCTTGTAGATAATGTGGTCATTGGGAATTCATGGTTCAGTAGTTCAGTAAGGTATTATTATAATTTAACAAACAATTAAAGGAACAGACAGTGACAAAAAGGAGCACAATCTGCATGCTGTTAAAGGAAATATGGGGTTTAAATGAGGTAGGTATATTATGCAACATCATGTTAGAAAGCTTTCATGGATTCAGGAGGAAAAGGTTAAAAGTTGTCCAGTACTAGACAGTCCAGTATCTCAACAGGCTGTCACTTAAAATCTAAGCAAAAATGTTGGGCACTTATATTTCCAGCTCTTTTTAAAGAACCCTGAGTGGCACTGGCAGTTAGATTTTAAAGCCCTATCCACTACAAATATGGTCCACAAAGAAGTGCCCCTAGGTCTGTTTGTTGTTGACTGGCAAAGAGAGTAAAAGATTCTGTGTGTTACTCGCTAAGTTCTGATAAAACACTGCTATGCGTGTTACATGTTGTAGCAACTGGTGTAAAATCTTCCCTCTATTTTGTACAGGCAAACATTCAAATGCAAAAACATTGCTCTGTTTGGGCTGCTGGCAGTCAAGAAGGGGTCAAATATAGTTGTGAAAAAATATATATGACAGAGTCTAGTGTGTGGTTTAAAGGGATAGGAAAGTCAAAATGAAACTTGCACGATTCAGATACAGCATGTTATTTTAATACACTTTAGAATTCAATTCTAGATTCAAATGTGCTTTGTTTTCTTGGTATCCCTTGTTGAAAAAGAATACGCACAAATCCTACACTAGTGAGAGCTAGCTGCTGATTGGTGCATGAATACATTTGTCTCTAGTGATTGGCTAACTAGATGTGTTCATTTTGCTCCCAGTAGTTCAGTGCTGTTCCTTCAGCAAAGGATAACAAGAGAATGAAGCAAATTTGCTAACAGAAGTAAATTGGAAAGTTGTTTAAAACTGTATGGTCTATGCAAATCCCGAATCTATGCAATTTTTTTTAGGGGTTTCCTGTCCCTTTAAAAGGATAGTCTAGTCAAAATGAAACTTTCATTATTCAGATAGAACTTGTAATTTTAATCAACTTTCCAATGTACTTGTATCATCAAATTTACTTTGTTCTCTTGGTATTCTTATTTGAAACAAAACCTAGGTAGGCTCATATGCTAATTTCTAAACCTTTGAGGGCTACCTCTTATCAAATGTTTTTTAAATTCCTTTTCCCAACAAGAGACTGATACGTTCATGTGGGTCATATAGATAACACTGTGGCCTAGATTTAGAGTTTGGCGGTAGCCGTCAAAACCAGCGTTAGAGGCTCCTAACGCTGGTTTTTACTGCCCGCTGGTATTTGGAGTCAGTCAGGAAAAAGTCTAACGCTCACTTTGCAGCTGCGACTTTTCCATACCGCAGATCCCCCTACGCCATTTGCGTATCCTATCTTTCCAATGGGATCTTTCTAACGCCGGTATTTAGAGTCATGGCTGAAGAGAGCGTTAGAAATCTAATGACAAAACTACAGCCGCAGAAAAAAGTCAGTAGTTAAGAGCTTTCTGGGCTAATGCCGGTTTAGAACTACTGTGCTCTAAAGTACACTAACACCCATAAACTACCTATGTACCCCTAAACCGAGGCCCCCCCACATCGCCGCCAGTCTATTAAAATTTTTTAACCCCTAATCTGCCGCTCCGTACACCGCCGCCACCTACGTTATCCCTATGTACCCCTAATCTGCTGCCCCTAATACCGCCAACACCTACATAATATTTATTAACCCCTAATCTGCCGCCCCAAATGTCACCACCACCTACCTACACTTATTAACCCCTAATCTGCCGACCGGACCGCACCGCTACTATAATAAATGTATTAACCCCTAATCCGCCTCACTCCCGCCTCAATAACCCTATAATAAATAGTATTAACCCCTAATCTGCCCTCCTTAACATCGCCGACACCTAACTTCAAGCATTAACCCCTAATCTGCCGACCGGAGCTCACTGCTACTCTAATAAATTTTTTAACCCCTAAAGCTAATTCTAACCCTAACCCTAACACCCCCCTAAGTTAAATATAATTTTTATCTAACAAAATAAATTATTCCTATTTAAAGCTAAATACTTACCTGTAAAATAAACCCTAATATAGCTACAATATAACTAATAATTACTTTGTAGCTATTTTAGGATTAATATTTATTTTACAGGCAACTTTGTATTTATTTTAACCAGGTACAATAGCTATAAAATAGTTAATAACTATTTAATAGCTACCTAGTTAAAATAATTACAAAATTACCTATAAAATAAATCCTAACCTAAGTTACAATTAAACGTAACACTACACTATCAATAAATTAATTAAATAAACTACCTACAATAATCTTCAATTAAACCTAACACTACACTATCAATAAATTAATTAAATAAAATACCTACAAATAAATACAATGAAATAAACTAACTAAAGTACAAAAAATAAAAAAGAACTAAGTTACAAAAAATAAAAAAATATTTACAAACATTAGAAAAATATTACAATTTTAAACTAATTACACCTACTCTAAGCCCCCTAATAAAATAACAAAGACCCCCAAAATAAAAAAATGCCCTAACCTATTCTAAAATGAAAATAGAAAAGCTCTTTTACCTTACCAGCCCTGAAAAGGGCCCTTTGCGGGGCATGCCCCAAAGAATTCAGCTCTTTTGCCTGTAAAAAAAAAACATACAATACCCCCCCAACATTACAACCCACCACCCACATACCCCTAATCTAACCCAAACCCCCATTAAATAAACCTAACACTAAGCCCCTGAAGATCTCCCTACCTTGTCTTCACCACACGGGGTTCATTCACCGATTGATCCAGAAGAGCTCCTCCGATGTCTTGATCCAAGCCCAAGCGGGGGGCTGAAGATGTCCATGATCCGACTGAAGTCTTCATCTAAGCGGGAGCTGAAGAGGTCCATGATCGGGCTGAAGTCTTCATCCAGGCGGGAGCTGAAGAGGTCCATGATCGGGCTCAAGTCTTCTATCAAGCGGCATCTTCAATTTTCTTTCTTGGATGACGTCCCTTAAAGGAACCGTCATTCGTTGGGAAGTCGTCTGTGAAGATGGATGTTCCGCGTCGGAGGGATGAACATGGATCCGGAAGAAAGAAGATTGAAGATGCCGCTTGATAGAAGACTTCAGCTGGATCATGGACCTCTTCAGCTCCCACTTGGATGAAGACTTCAGCTGGATCATGGACATCTTCAGCCCCCGCTTGGGCTTGGATCAAGACATCGGAGGCTCTTCTGGATCGATCAGTAAACCAGGCGTAGTGAAGATAAGGTAGGAAGATCTTCAGGGGCTTAGTGTTAGGTTTATTTAAGGGGGGTTTGGGTTAGATTAGGGGTATGTGGGTGGTGGGTTGTAATGTTGGGGGGGTATTGTATGTTTTTTTTTACAGGCAAAAGAGCTGAATTCTTAGGGGCATGCCCCGCAAAGGGCCCTTTTCAGGGCTGGTAAGGTAAAAGAGCTTTTCTATTTTAATTTTAGAATAGGGTAGGGCATTTTTTTATTTTGGGGGTCTTTCTTATTTTATTATGGGGCTTAGAGTAGGTGTAATTAGTTTAATATTGTTGTAATATTTTTCTAATGTTTGTAAATATTTTTTTATTTTTTATAACTTAGTTCTTTTTTATTTTTTGTACTTTAGTTAGTTTATTTAATTGTATTTATTTGTAGGTATTTTATGTAATTAATTTATTGATAGTGTAGTGTTAGGTTTAATTGTAGATAATTGTAGGTATTTTATTTAATTAATTTATTGATAGTGTAGTGTTAGGTTTATTTGTAACTTAGGTTAGGATTTATTTTACAGATAATTTTGTAATTATTTTAACTAGGTAACTATTAAATAGTTATTAACTATTTAATAACTATTGTACCTGGTTAAAATAATTACAAAGTTGCCTGTAAAATAAATATTAATCCTAAAATAGCTACAATATAATTATAATTTATATTGTAGCTATATTAGGGTTTATTTTAAAGGTAAGTATTTAGCTTTAAATAGGAATAATTTATTTAATAAGAGTTAATTTATTTTGTTAGATTTAAATTATATTTAAGTTAGGGGGGTGTTAGTGTTAGGGTTAGACTTAGCTTTAGGGGTTAATACATTTATTAGAGTAGCGGTGAGATCCGGTCGGCAGATTAGGGGTTAATTATTGTAGGTAGGTGGAGGCGACGTTGGGGGCGGCAGAATAGGGGTTAATAAATATAATATAGGGGTCGGCGGTGATAGGGGCAGAAGATTAGGGGTACATAGGGATAACGTAGGTTGCGGCGGTGTACGGAGCAGCAGATTAGGGGTTAATAATAAAATGCAGGGGTCAGCAATAGCGGGGGCGGCAGATTAGGGGTTAATAAATATAACATAGGAGTCGGCGGTGTTAGGGGCAGCAGATTAGGGGTACATAGGGATAACGTAGGTTGCGGCTGTGTACGGAGCAGCAGATTAGGGGTTAATAATAATATGCAGGGGTCAGCGATAGCGGGGGTGGCAGATTAGGGGTTAATAATCGTAAGGTTAGGGGTGTTTAGACTCGGGGTACATGTTAGGGTGTTAGGTGCAGACTTAGGAAGTGTTTCCCCATAGGAAACAATGGGGCTGCGTTAGGAGCTTAACGCTGCTTTTTTGCAGGTGTTAGGTTTTTTTTCAGCTCAAACTGCCCCATTGTTTTCTATGGGGGAATTGTGCACGAGCACGTTTTTGAAGCTGGCCGCATCCGTAAGCACCGCTGGTATTTAGAGTTGCAGTGGCGGTAAATATGCTCTACGCTCCCTTTTTTGGAGCCTAAGGCAGCCCTTCTGTGAACTCTAAATACCAGCGGTATTTAAAAGGTGCGGGGAAAAAAAGCATGCGTAGCTAACGCTGGCCGCAGAACTCTAAATCTAGCCGTGTGTTAATGCACAGGGGGTTATTTAAGAGTTAGCACAACACAATACTAACTGCAAGTCAATAGATAATAAACAGTCACAGTCATGTGATCAGGGGGCTGGAAGAAGGTTCCTAGATACAAGGTAATCACAGAGGTAAAAAGTATATTAATATAACTGTGTTGGTTGTGCAAAACTGGGGAATGGGTAATAAAGGGATTACCTATCTTTAAAACAATAACAATTCTATGGTAGACTGTCCCTATAAGGTAGAGCTTTAGGGCACCAATAATAAGAAAGACACAAGATGTGGGTAGTAGAAAAAGAGAGGAGGTTGCCAGCAGAACGACATTGACAAGACTAATAAGCTTATACAGTGAGAGGGTTGGAGTTTTTCTTTGTCTTAATAAAAGTTTATTTACAACAAATTCTGCAGCAGTTTTAAAACATTTTGCTTCTCAACTTTTTTTGTTATTTAACCCTAATTATTTTAGTGTTCTTACCACTAGTTATTAGCAGCTAGCACTCAGTACTGAGCACGGCTAGTGCAAGTACAGTCTACTATTTTGGTTTGGGTTACAGAGTTATTGTTTATAAAACAACTCCCTTCCTTGGTACAACAAAGAGCTCTTTTATAGTTGCACATTTGTTTAAATGTTTTTTATAAACAAAACCAAAACAGATATAGTTCAATTTCTCATTTGTGTTATGGATATGGAACAGTAGTTTAAATGTATCTCTAAGTAAAGATGTGTAATCTTAATTTTCTGCCTGTTCACAGATTATGTGATGTTAACTATGTATGAGCTTTCATCAATACATTATTACTTTCTCTCGCTTGTGCAATGCCACCCCCTGCACATTCGCGGCAATCAGCCGCTAGCATGGGGTGTCAATCATCCCAATCATATTTGATCAGAATGATTGCAGTCCCCAACCTAAGAGGTAGCGGACAAGTTAAGAAGCAGCGGTCTTATGACCTCTGCTTCTTAAAGGGACACTCAAGTCAAAATTAAACTTCATGATTTAGATAGAGCATGCAATTTTAAACAACTTTCCAATTTACTTCCATTATAAAAATGTGCACAGTCTTTTTATATTTACACTTTTTGAGTCACCAGCTCCTACTGAGCATGTGCAAGAGTTCACAGCATATACGTATATGCACTTGTGATTGGCTGATGGCTGTCACATGATACAGGGGGAGTGGAAATAGACATAATTTTGCAATTTATTTTAAAAAAATCTACTACTCATTTGAAGTTCAGATTAAGTGCTATTGCATTGTCTTCTTACCATGCATTTGTTGATTATGCAAATCTACTGTATTGACTGGTCCTTTAACTTATGTTTCCGCAAGCCGGAAACATTGGGCGGAGAAAGCATCCGCTGCTTATTAAATCTCCCCCATGGTGAGGTCTTATTTTAATATAAAACAAAACACAATACCATGACAATTCAAAATGTAACGTAATGTATCTAAATAAAATACAAAATAGTGGGCGAAATAAGGAAACAGTGTATTGTTACATCACCATCAGCAAATAGAAGCAGAGTATTAACATTCAGGTGATAGTCCAGTATATTCCTAGCTAACAACAAATATGAGTAGAGGCGAAAAAGCACAAGAAAAAATGACTGCAGATGTAATGCTAACCGACAGAACTTTGTATCTTTACAGTAATTTTACCCATGTGATACTACACACAAGCATGCAAGAATCAGAGGCTTAGGACAAAATACATTTATTGGTCTTTATTCATCATGAAACTGCTGCAGGAGTAATGTATGGAAAAATAAAACTGGTGTTATTTATAAAACTCTTAGCATACATTATGACAGTGTGTTACTAATGCGAGATGTTGAAGAATACAATCAAGCACAAATAAACACTACTTTGTTCCATTTTTAGATGGATTCTTCCCATAATACCTATCAGGTTCTTGCGCAAGTGTACAAGCTATTAGCAAGTGACGGGATGGAAGGTGCTAATTTAGCATACAGTACTAGGTCCAGAATTAGGGGCTGAATTATAAAGCTCCTTCAGGCTCGCTGGAAACAGTAGTTATAAAGCAGCGGTCTAAAGACTGCTGCTGCATAACTTGTCCGCCTGCTCTGAGGCTAAGGACATCAATCCACCCAATCCTATACGATCGGGCTGATTGACACCCCCTTCAGGCTCGCCGGAAACAGTAGTTATGAAGCAGCGGTCTTAAAGGGAAAGTAAACCCAAAAATTTTCTTTAATTATTTAGATAGAGAATACAATTTTTAAAAAGTTTCCAATTTACTTCTATTATTCTATTATTATGAAATTTGTTTTTGTTATTCTTTGTTGAAGGGATACCTAGGTAGGTAGCCTGCACATGCCTGAAGCACTACATGACAGGAAATAGTGCTGCCATCTAGTGCTCCTGCTAATGTATAACATTGTTGCAAAACTGTTGCCATATAGTGTTGTGGACACGTGCACACTCATGAGCTTACATTTCAGCTTTTCAACAAAGAATAACAAGAAAACAAAGAACATTTTATAACAGAAGTAAATTGGAAAGTTGTTTTAAATTGTATGCTCTATCTGAATCACGAAAGAAAAGAAAAATTGGGTTTTATGTCCCTTTAAGACCGCTGCTCCTTAACTGGTCCGCATGCTATGAGGCTGCGGACATTAATCTGCCCTATCTCTTACAATCGAGCTGATTGACACCCCCTTCTAGTGGCCAATTGACCATGAATCTGTAGGGGGCGGCATTGCACAAGAAGTTCACTAGAACTGCTTGTGCAATGATAAATGCCAACAGTGTATGCTATCGGCATTTATTGATGTGCGGTGGACATGATCGCTACATCGTATCATGTCCGTCCCCACTTTAATAAATCAGAGACTGCAGAATAGGTTCAAAGTAAGTTTCAAAGCAAGAGCTAGCAACAGAGTAAACATTCAGCTAGATTACGAGGTGTGCGTTAGGCTTAAAAAGCAGTGTTGGCCAGTCCCAACGCTGCTTTTTAACACCCGCTGGTATTACGAGTCTTGAAGGTACAGGTGTACCGCTCACTTTTTTAGCCAGACTTGGAAATACCGCAAATCCACTTACGTCAATTGCGTATCCTATTTTTTCAATGGGACTTGCATAGCGCCGGTATTACGAGTCTGCCAAAAAGTGAGCGGTACACTCTCTCCTGTCAAGCCTGGTACCGCATTTTAAAGTCAGTAGTTAAGAGTTTTGCACTACAACGCCGTAGCATAAAAATCTTAACTAAAGTGCTAAAAAGTACACTAACACCCATAAACTACCTATGAACCCCTAAACCGAGGCCCTCCCACATCGCAAACACTATAATAAAAGTTTTTAACCCCTTTATCTGCCGAACCGGACATCGCCCAACTAGAATAAATATATTAACCCCCAAAAACCACCGCACTCCCACCTCGCAAACACTAGTTAAATTTTATTAACCTCTAATCTGCCGTTCCTAAGATCGCCGCAAACGACCTACATTTATTAACCCCCTAATCTGCCGCCACAGTCAATAGAATGCCAGCTCAATCCTATTGGCTGATTGGATCAGCCAATACGATTGAAGTTTAATCCTATTGGCTGATTGCATCAGCTAATAGGATTTTTTCTACCTTAATTCCAATTGGCTGATAGAATTCTATCAGCCAATCGGAATTGAAGTGATGCCATCTTGGATGACATCACTTAAAGGAACCGTCATTTAGTAAGAAGACTTCAATGGAAGAGGATGCTCAGCGCCGGATGTCTTGAAGATGGACCCGCTCCACACCGGATGGATGAAGATAGAAGATGCCGTCTGGATGAAGACTTCTGCCCGTCTGGAGGACCACTTCACCTGGCATGGATGAAGACTTCTCCCGGCTTCGTTGAGGACTTCAGCCCGGTTGGGTGAAGACTTCTCCAGGTAAGGTGATCTTCAAGGGGTTAGTGTTAGGTTTTTTTAAGGGGGTATTGGGTGGGTTTTAGAGTAGGGTTGTTTGTGTGGGTGGTGGGTTTTAATGTTGGGGGGGTATTTCTATTTTACAGGTAAAAGAGCTGATTACTTTGGGGCAATGCCCCGCAAAAGGCCGTTTTAAGGGCTATTTGTAATTTAGTGTAGGGTAGGGCTTTTTTTATTTTGTGGGGGCTTTTTTATTTTGTTAGGGGTATTAGATTAGGTGTAATTAGTTTAAAAATCTTGTAATTTGTTTATTATTTTCTGTAATTTAGTGGGTTTTTTTTGTACTTTATATAATTGTATTTATTTGTATTTAATTGTATTTAATTTAGGTAATTAATTTAATTATAGTGTAGTGTTAGGTGTAATTGTAACTTAGGTTAGGTTTTATTTTACAGGTAAATTTGTCTTTATTTTAACTAGGTAGTTATTAAATAGTTAATAACTATTTAATAACTATTGTACCTAGTTAAAATAAATACAAACTTGCCTGTAAAATAAAAATAAACCCTAAGCTACCTACAATGTAACTATTAGTTATATTGTAGCTATCTTAGGGTTTATTTTATAGGTAAGTATTTTGTTTTAAATAGGAATTATTTATGTAATTATAGTAATTTTATTTAGATTTATTTAAATTATATTTAAGTTAGGGGGTGTTAGACTTAGATTTAGGGGTTAAGAACTTTAAAATAGTTGCGGCGACGTTGGGGGCGGCAAATTAGAGGTTAATAAGTGTAGGTAGGTGGTGGCGACATTGGGGGCAGCAGATTAGGGGCTAATAAATATAATGTAGGTGGCGGCGATTTTGGGGGCAGCAGATTAGGGGTTCATAAGTATAATGTAGGTGGTAGCGGTGTCCGGAGCGGCAGTTTAGGGGTTAATAATATAATGTAGGTGTCGGCGATGTCGGGGCGGCAGATTAGGGGTTAATATGTATAAGATTAGGGGTGTTTAGAATCAGGGTTCATGTTAGGGTGTTAGGTGTAGACATAAATGTATTTTCCCCATATGAATCAATGGGGC
The DNA here is from genome assembly GCF_027579735.1 of Bombina bombina. Lineage (NCBI taxonomy): Eukaryota > Metazoa > Chordata > Amphibia > Anura > Bombinatoridae > Bombina > Bombina bombina. Next base: position 1,226,593,780 of record NC_069499.1, on the reverse strand, counting down.
TGCGTTAGGAGCTAAACGCTGCTTTTTTGCAGGTGTTAGTTTTTTTTTTCAGCCGGCTCTCCCCGTTGATACCTATGGGGAAATCGTGTACGAGCACGTTCAGCCAGCTCACCACTAACGTAAGCAGCGCTGGTATTGAGGTGAGACGTGGAGCAAAATTTTGCTCTACGATCACTTTTTTGCGGTTAACGCTGTCTTTAAGTGACCGGTGAGCATAAACTGCTCCTTAGCACCGCATAGCCTCTAACGCAAAACTCGTAATCTAGGTGATAATTAGCAAATGTCAAAAAATATATTTATATAGGGTTTCACGTTGGATACAACACCTCAGTAGTTAAGAATATTTCTGATATACAACTATGCAGTATATAGCAGATGTTGCTTCAGTTAAACAGAGCATTAGTATGTGATAGTTTATTTTAATTGTTATAGCTATTTGTATAATTACAGTACCCATAAACATAAGTACAGAGGAAATCTACAGCAATGTATTTGGCCAAGCTACCTGTATGACTTGTCTCTGTGTACTGTAGGTGCACTATTTATTTTTACGCTATAAGTTGGCAACACTCTTGTCATAAAGCAAACTCAGGCATCTGTGTTATTATTACAAACCACAAAGAATGCCCCATTGGTAATTTTAGGTACAAGTCTCTTCAACATTTTCTAACTTAGCATCAGATCTAACCATGATCATTTTGAAAAGCTTTAAAGATGGCATTTGAGCAGTCTTTGCAAGATTCCATTTAACTATTTGTTTTCTGTTCCACAGACTCTGCATTGTTTTACCTTCATCTATTTTTTTTTTTGCATATAATATTCTTAGGGTGATTTTACATTACTGGTGTTAAAGGGATAGTAAAGGCATTTTTTTAACGCAGCATCCTGTAGTTAAATATACACCTTTTCTGCAGTTTCGCCACTATCTTGCTTCTAATATTGGCTGCTTTCCAAACCCACCGTGAACTAATTTGCATTAGCCAATCAAGGTGGGCAACCTGGGTTGCACTTGTTGTCCTAATAGCGTGTGTGGTTATTAATTGATCTGGATTTTTAATTTAATACTAGATATAATTCTATGGTAAAACCACTAAACCATTACAACTAAGTTAAAACACCATAACGGGTCTCCATTATTGCCAAAGAATTTATTAGGGACCACTATATACTGTATACAGGGAGTGCAGAATTATTAGGCAAGTTGTATTTTTGAGGATTAATTTTATTATTGAACAACAACCATGTTCTCAATGAACCCAAAAAACTCATTAATATCAAAGCTGAATAGTTTTGGAAGTAGTTTTTAGTTTGTTTTTAGTTATAGCTATTTTAGGGGGATATCTGTGTGTGCAGGTGACTATTACTGTGCATAATTATTAGGCAACTTAACAAAAAACAAATATATACCCATTTCAATTATTTATTTTTACCAGTGAAACCAATATAACATCTCAACATTCACAAATATACATTTCTGACATTCAAAAACAAAACAAAAACAAATCAGTGACCAATATAGCCACCTTTCTTTGCATGGACACTCAAAAGCCTGCCATCCATGGATTCTGTCAGTGTTTTGATCTGTTCACCATCAACATTGTGTGCAGCAGCAACCACAGCCTCCCAGACACTGTTCAGAGAGGTGTACTGTTTTCCCTCCTTGTAAATCTCACATTTGATGATGGACCACAGGTTCTCAATGGGGTTCAGATCAGGTGAACAAGGAGGCCATGTCATTAGATTTTCTTCTTTTATACCATTTCTTGCCAGCCACGCTGTGGAGTACTTGGACGCGTGTGATGGAGCATTGTCCTGCATGAAAATCATGTTTTTCTTGAAGGATGCAGACTTCTTCCTGTACCACTGCTTGAAGAAGGTGTCTTCCAGAAACTGGCAGTAGGACTGGTAGTTGAGCTTGACTCCATCCTCAACCCGAAAAGGCCCCACAAGCTCATCTTTGATGATACCAGCCCAAACCAGTACTCCACCTCCACCTTGCTGGCGTCTGAGTCGGACTGGAGCTCTCTGCCCTTTACCAATCCAGCCACGGGCCCATCCATCTGGCCCATCAAGACTCACTCTCATTTCATCAGTCCATAAAACCTTAGAAAAATCAGTCTTGAGATATTTCTTGACCCAGTCTTGACGTTTCAGCTTGTGTGTCTTGTTCAGTGGTGGTCGTCTTTCAGCCTTTCTTACCTTGGCCATGTCTCTGAGTATTGCACACCTTGTGCTTTTGGGCACTCCAGTGATGTTGCAGCTCTGAAATATGGCCAAACTGGTGGCAAGTGGCATCTTGACAGCTGCACGCTTGACTTTTCTCAGTTCATGGGCAGTTATTTTGCGCCTTGGTTTTTCCACACGCTTCTTGCGACCCTGTTGACTATTTTGAATGAAACGCTTGATTGTTCGATGATCACGCTTCAGAAGCTTTGCAATTTTAAGAGTGCTGCATCCCTCTGCAAGATATCTCACTATTTTTGACTTTTCTGAGCCTGTCAAGTCCTTCTTTTGACCCATTTTGTCAAAGGAAAGGAAGTTGCCTAATAATTATGCACACCTGATATAGGGTGTTGATGTCATTAGACCACACCCCTTCTCATTACAGAGATGCACATCACCTAATATGCTTAATTGGTAGTAGGCTTTCGAGCCTATACAGCTTGGAGTAAGACAACATGCATAAAGAGGATGATGTGGTCAAAATACTCATTTGCCTAATAATTCTGCACTCCCTGTATGTTGTAATAAGAGGAATATTTACAGATACTATATATATATATATATATATATATATATATACACATACACACTGCAAAACAGTCCAAATAATAATACAGGGCAAATTGTCTAATGTGTGCTTTATTGCGTTGTCCAAAATCAGACATCTTTCAGCAGGAGCAGGATAAGAAGAAGAAGAGAGAAAACTAGTTTGTCTTCCCAATATTATGCTCCATTCAAAAGGGTTTGGCTTATAATTTGCCAGTGAAAAGCTTATTGGGAGTATCTTAAAAACCTAGCCTAAGAGACAAAAGTGTATCTGGGGGGAGGGGGAGGGATTTTAAATACAGCTAGGTGAATATTCCAGGGATAAAATCTGTAAGCTATGTAACCACAGCGTGCACAAACCCACGCATGCTCTATTGGATTTGTTTTGACCCGTGCATGCTTGTATAGGTATAAATATATATTGTACTAAAATACTATAGACTGATATAGAAATATGTATTTATGAATAAATATAACATATTCTGCTATGTGAAGAACATTGGAATGGGAAATATTCATATTTTCATGTTGGGTAAGTGCACATGAGAATATGCAATCAGGTTTACGTGCGAGTAGGGTGTTAGGTTTGTTCCACTTTTTTGCTCTATTTACTTCTATGGGGGAATTGTCAGGTACCAGGAATCAGACGTGAAGTGCAAAAATAATCACACCTTTATTAATAACAAAAAATAATAAAAAGTCCACAAGCCAGGAGTCAAAGCCAGAGCTGGTAGTCAGACAAGCCAAGTCAGGAGCCAAAGTGAGCAGTCAGGAGCAAGCCAGGGATCAGGAACCAGAAGAGAAGTCAGACAAGCCAGGTAATACACAGTAACTGGAACACAAGAACTAATAAACAAGTCTGAGACAATGCAAGGGCAAAAGCATACTGAACAGAGGCCCTTTAAATAATAAGTGTGACATCATAATCCTGGGACTGCAACCTTTCTCACACTCTTGATGTTCACCAGTTTGGCCATAAGAGGGCGCCCAGATAAGTGAGCAGCGTTACACACTCTGCATCAGATTCAGTGAGAGAGGTAAGTAAAATGGCAGCCAGTAGCAAATAGCAAACAAAGCAGGGTGAAACCCTGACAGTACCCTCCCCTCAACAATCCTTCCCCTACAGGAGGACAAAAGACTTATTTGGGAAATGGGCATGGAAGGCACGGAGGAGGGCGGGAGCATGAACATCAGAGGAGGGAACCCATGAACTCTCCTCCAGACCATAACCTCTCTAGTGAACCAAATACTGTATGCGACCCCTGGAAATATGAGAGTCAATAATACTGCTGACCTCCTATTCTTCATGGTTGTCAACTGAGATAGGACGGGATGAGGAAACATAGTGGTAAACCGATTACAAACCAATGGTTTTAAGAGGGAGACATGAAAAACATTGGAGATGCGCATTGCAGGAGGAAGGTCAAGAGTGTAGGCAACAGGATTGACCCGTTGGAGTATTTGAAAAGGACCAATATAACAGGGAGCCAGTTTATTGAAAGGCACACAAAGGTTTAAGTTGCGGGAAGACAGCCAAACCCTCTCACCAACCTGGTAGGAATGCACGGGCAGATGCCTACGATCAGCCTGGAATTTTTTGGCGCTGCATAGACTAATGAAGGCAATCTTGAATCTGCACCCACATGGAACTGTGTTGCTGGAGATGCTCCTCCAAAGCTGGAATACCCTGAGACATGAATGAATCGGGCAACTTTCGCCATGAACCGGTATAACTGGGAGGAAGCATTAACAGCACTATTACGAGCAAACTCTGCCCAAGGTAACAGTTCAGACCAATTATTGTGGTGATCTGATACATAGCAATGGAGGAACTGTTCCAGAGCTTGATTAGACCGTTCTGCAGCCTCATTGGATTGAGCACAAAAGGAGCACCAAAATCTGGAGACAAACTGGCTACCCGGGTTCCGAGACTATCTCCTTGGGTAACCCATGTAAACGGAAGACCTCCCGGGCAAAAATTTAAGCAAACTCCTGAGCGGTAGGCAGCTTCTTCAAGGGATTGCAATGTGACATTTTAGAAAAACAGTCAACCACCATTAGGATAACAGTATTGCCATTGGAAACAGGGAGCTCGACAATGAAGTCCATGGAAAGATGTGTCCAAGGACGCTCACCATTATCAATTGGTTGGAGAAGACCCACAGAAAGATGTTGAGGAGTCTTGTTCTGTGCACAGACTGAGCAGGAGGCAACATACACAGCAACATCAGAATGAAGACCTGGCCACCAGAATTGTTGAGTGACAGACTAAATAATTTGGTTCTTGCCCAGGTGACCTGAGGCTTTAGGATAGTGGAAAGCGTGCAATAGTTTAGTTAGAAGATTCTCAGGTACAAATCACTTACCACTAGGTTTTTTAGGAGGTGCATTGGTTTGTGCAGCCAGGATCTCCTCCCCCAAGGGAGAAGTCAAATTAGTACATATGGTGGCCAAAATATGGTCAAGAGGTTTAACTGGAGTAGGTACAGACTCCTCCTTGGACAGAAGCAGAAATTGTAGAGAGAGGGCTTCAGCCCTAACATTCTTACTACCAGGCAGTTAGGAGACCACATAATTAAACCGAGACAAAAATAGCACCCATCTGGCCTGTCGGGGCAACAAACGTTTTCCTTCAGATAGATAAGTTAATTTCTTGAGGTCAGTAAGAATGAGCACTAGTACCCTTGAGAAGATGCCTCCATTCATTGAGTGCTAAAATTATGGCCAGTTATTCCCTGTCACCAATTTCATAATTGCACTCCGCTGGAGAAACCACATGGATGCAAGGAACCGTCAGGCACCTACTCTAGTCTCAGATGCATTGACCTCAAGAACGAAAGGCAAGACAGGGTTAGGATGAGCCAGAACTGGAGCGGCAGCAAAGGCAGTCTTAAGACTCTCAAAGGCCCTAATGGCAGTAGGTGACCAATGGAGTGGATCATTCTCTTTACAGGTCATGTCTGTGATAGGTTTGACCAAGGAAGAAAAGTTTTTAATTAACTTTCTATAGTAATTGGTGAAGCCCAAAAAACATTTAATAGACCAAAGACCAACTGGGCGAGGCCACTACAGAACTGCAGACAACTTGTCAGGATCCATGGAGAACCCTGCAACAGAGATTACATAACCTAAGAAGGTTACTTGAGTCTGATGGAACTCACATTTCTCGAGTTTACAAAACAGGCCATTCTCACGTTGTCTCTGAAGTACCCATGTGACATCAGAATGATGAGCCTCAAGTGTGGGTGAGTGTATGAGGATGCAATGTCGTCTAAATACACCACAACACACTGTTGTAACATATCTTGTAGGACATCATTAATAAATTCCTGCAAAACAACAGGAATATTACATAGGCCAAAGGGCATATTCATAATGCCCACATTACATATTCATAATGCCCGCTTCTGGTGTTAAATGCTGTTTTCCATTTGTGGCCCTCCTTGATCCTAACGAGATTGTACGTTCCTCTCAAATCAAGTTTAGAAAAGACCGTAGCTCCCTTGAGGCGGTCAAAGAGTTCCATAATGTGCGGAATAGGGTAAGCATTCTTAATGGTAAGACAATTTAGACCCCTATAATCGATGCATGGTCTTAACACGCTACCCTTTTTCTTCACAAAGAAGAAGTCAGCCCCTGCAGGAGAGCAGGATTTGCGGATGATCCCCCACAACAGAGCATCAGCAACATACTCCTCCATAGCACAATTCTCCGCAACAGACAGAGGATAAACCCGGTTGTGGTTATTAATTAATTTAAAATATTTTTACTTTATACTAAATATTGTTCTAATTTAGTACTAAATCTCTATGGTAAAACCACTAAACCAATACAAATAAGTTGTGAAATAAACTCTATGAGAGGGTGTCCATTGTTTCCAAACAGTTTATTTGGAATCAATATATGTTAATTATAAGAGAAATATTTACAGGTATATATATATATATACACAGATATTTTACAGCAAAACAGTCCAAATATTTAAGACAGGGCAACTTTACTACAATACTACAATTTCTGCAACACTGCTAAAATAATCACAGCATTTTATCCAAGGAATATACTTAGCCACATTCTCCAGTGTGTCCACCATCAGCCATCTTTTCAGCAGGAACAAGATAAGAAAAAGAGATTTTGGTGTTCCAGTTTTTTTATACCCCAATTCAATAGGGAGTAGTTTATCAAATGCCACTCAAAGGCTATTGGGAGTGTCCTACTTAGACAGACACTAGGCAAAATAACTACTTGAATATTCAATTTTAAAACCAGCTATGTGAATTGCCAGGTCTAAAATCTGTGAACTATATTTTAATATTCCAGTGATAAAATGTCACCACACCAGTCCCGAGGAAGAATGGCTCCTGTAGCAGGTCTATGGCACAATCATAAGACCGGTGAGGAGGCAACGTACCGGCACGCACCTTGTCAAAAACGTCTAGGAACTCTCAGTACTCCTCTGGCAATTGAGATACTGAAGAAGTGCACAGGACTTTGACTGGTTTCCGAAGACAAGTGGAAATACATTGCAGATAGTAGACCATGACAAAATTTTGGACCTCCGCCAGTCGAGACTGGGATTGTGCTTTTGGAGTCAGGGATAACCCAGAACAACCGGAAAATGTGGAGAGTTTATCACCTTGAACTGGAGGGTTTCTAAATGGACAACAGTCATGGATAACGGAGTGGTTTCGTGAGTAATGAGTGTGGGCTGAAGGAGCCTGCCATCAATGGCCTCAATAGCAAGCGGAAGAAACTGAGGCAATACAGGAATGGAGTGCTGTGATACCAAAGCACTGTCAATGAAATAGCCTGCAGCACCAGAGTCAATAAGAGCCTGGGTGACTATGGAGGAGTCCACCCAGGAAAGGACAACCATGGCCAAAGGTTTCTCCTTTAGCAGTTCCGGGGATGAGGATAAATCTCCCAAGGTCTTCCCCTGACAGGATTTTAGGTGCGAGCGTTTCCCAGCTGTGTAGGACAAGATTTATAAAGTTGCCCTGTAACCCACAATAGAGGCAGAGCCCATCCCTCCTCCTAAAGGCCCTCTCTGCCGCGGAGAGACACTTGAATCCCAACTGCAAGACACCAGTGTGAGATCCTCTGGTAAATCACTGGTTTATTAGTCTCCCACAATGGGTTAGCTCAAGCAAGAGCCATGTTAGAGAGTAAAGAGATGAGAAAGCCCACATTAACTCTGTCAGAGGGAAAAGCCTGAGGTAACATCTCAAAATAAATGCCCACCTGGTTCAAAAACCCTCTGCATTGATTAGAAATGCCTCCATGTTGCTGAGGTAGAGGTGCACAACTGGAACATGCTTCTGGTAGGACTGGGTGCAGCAGCGGAAAAAAGAGCAGCCATAAATTGTGAGACACTCTGATCCAAATGTGCAGTGCGAGTCAGAAGGGTTTGCTAGTGTAAATTAATCCAAGCAGTGATCCTGTTCATCCATCCTGGAAATTATGGTGGGTAAAGGTGGATTATTAGCACCGTCAGGATTCATGGCCCTTGCGTAATGTCAGGGTATCAGGAATCAGACTGAGACGTGAAGTGCAAAAATAATCATATCTTTATTAATAACAAAAGTAATAAAAAGTCCACAAGCCAAATGACAAGCCAGGAGTCAAAGCCAGAGCTGGTAGTCAGACGAGCCAAGCCAGGAGCCAAAGTGAGAAGTCAGGTGAGCCGGGTTCAGGAACTAGGAAAACAGTAGAGTCAGGAACAAGCCAGGCATCAGGAACCAGAAGGGACATCAGACAAGCCAGGTAATAAACAGGAACTGGAACACAGGGACTAACAAACAAGTCTGAGACAACGCAAGGGCAAAAGCATACTGAACAGAGGCCCTTTAAATAATGTGTGACATTATAATCCTGGGACTGCAACCTGTCTCATACTGATGATGTTCACCAGTTTGGCCATAAAAGGGCGCCCAGATGAGTGAGCAGCATTACACACTCTGCATCAGATTCAGTGAGAGACGTAAGTAAAATGGCAGCCAGTAGCAAATAGCAAACAAAGCAGGGTGAAACCCTGACAGGTATACGTGAACGTGCACATGATATCCTAAGTTCAGCTTTTTATGTGTGTCGGGTTAGCATGGGAGCAAAAACAGTTTAATTTATTATATAAACACAACCAGACGCGCAAAAAGCTTACTTCTAGTGTAGTTAAGGCTAGAACGGGAGCGTTAAATAACGCTCCACTTGTAATATAGCCCCATAATGTTTAATAAATATTTCATTTACATCTATATCAGAATGGGATTTTACCTATGTGTTTAACCAGGCCTTAAGACATGAATAGAGTTGCATTTAAGAAGTATTAAAATAAAAAATGAATCCCCCACAAATAACTGATTAATGTAATTATTAAAAATAAATTATGGTTATATATTCATTATTTATTTAGCATGTTTTCTCCAACATTGGTGTGTCAGGTCCACGGCGTCATCCTTACTTGTGGGATATTCTCTTCCCCAACAGGAAATGGCAAAGAGTCCCAGCAAAGCTGGCCATATAGTCCCTCCTAGGCTCCGCCCACCCAGTCATTCTCTTTGCCGTTGCACAGGCAACATCTCCACGGAGATGGTTAAGAGTTTTTTGGTGTTTAAATGTAGTTTTTTATTCTTCTATCAAGAGTTTGTTATTTTAAAATAGTGCTGGTATGTACTATTTACTCTGAAACAGAAAAGGATGAAGATTTCTGTTTGTGAGAGGAAGATGATTTTAGCAGACAGTAACTAAAATCGATTGCTGTTTCCACATAGGACTGTTGAGATGAAGTAACTTCAGTTGGGGGAAGCAGTTAGCAGACTTTTCTGCTTAAGGTATGACTAGCCATATTTCTAACAAGACGATGTAATGCTGGAAGGCTGTGATTTCCCCTCATGGGGACCGGTAAGCCATTTTCTTAGTCAAACAAACAGAATAAAGGGCTTATTATGGGCTAAAAAGAACTGGTAGACACTTTTATGGGCTAAATCGATTGCTTTATTTGGGCATTTTATTCATATTTATGCTGACAATTTGCATTTATAAACTTGGGGAACGTTTATTAAACGGCAGGCACTGTGTTAGACACCTTTTCCAGTCAGGGGGCCTTCCTAGTTGTAGACTGAGCCTCATTTTCGCGCCATTATTGCGCAGTTGTTTTTTGAGAGCAGGGCATGCAGATGCATGTGTGAGGATCTAAAAATTGCTGGAAAAGCTTCTAGAAGGCGTCAATTGGTATCGTATTCCCCTCTGGGCTTGGTTGGGTCTCAGCAAAGACTATAGCTGGGACTGTATAGGGGTTAAATTTATAAACGGCTCCGGTTCCGTTATTTTAAGGGTTAAAGCTCTGAAATTTGGTGTGCAATACTATTAATGCTTTAAGACACTGTGGTGAAATTTTGGTAATTTTTGAACAATTCCTTCATACTTTTTCACATATTCAGTAATAAAGTGTTTTCTGTTTAAAATTTAAAGAGACAGTAACGGTTTTGTTTTAAAACGTTTTTTGTGCTTTGTTGACAAGTTTAAGCCTGTTTAACATGTCTGTACCTTCAGATAAGCTATGTTCTATATGTATTAAATTCAGATAGAATTGATGGCACCACTCAAAGATTTAACACTGGGTCTTTTACCGTTCTATAATAAGCTCAATGGCCTTTATTATATATAGTTAATGTGGTTAGGTGCTATGTATCAACACAGTTACATTCCAAATTTGTTAGTTAAAGAAACTAACAGAAAAAGATACTATATAAGCACTCACATGACCCCAAATTTTCTGGACTTGAAAAAAAGAATTCACACAAATTAAAACATTAATCTTTATTAGAAATATTAAAATATGGGTTAATTTAAAACTAAAATGCTGGTGTTCCCAGTACAACGACTGAATATAGGAGACTAGAACCACTAAATAATGTGATCTGGTGATTACCAACGACAAGAATAATTGGCAGCTACTAGAGAAACTTAGACCAATAGTGGTATGACTAAATATATGATCTCAGCAAATGCTGCACTAATTCCTAATACTGTGTATTAGCACAATAATGTTAGAGTAACTGAGAATGCTAGATAGCAATAATCAGTACTTATAGGTGTACCAGTTGCACTGTACCAACTCAGTCTGGCTGATTGAAGACTTAAATCATTAAATTCTATAAGTTATTATTGGAAAAGTGATAGTGGTGCTGCTGTTATCATATAACTTATATTAAGTCTTGAATAATGGACTGAGGCTAATGTGGTTCATAGATTCAAATAGGAATTATCAACTAAAATAACAGTGGATGGCTGTTAGTAGGATTACTCAGTGTGTATAAATTAGATATGAGGAAATTAATAGTGCTTGGTGTATACTTGTCCGATCAAAAGACAGCTGATTCAACCCTGATACACAGTTCAGTTACTTGAAGCACAGCAAATAGAGCTGAATATTGAAATTATACTTGGACAGCTGATACTCAGCCTCAATATAAATGCTGCATCAGATGTACTTCTATTATAACCCTGAGTTGCGTATAGCATCGGTTCCAGAGTCCACTATATGTATTAAAGCCAATGTGTCTCCCCATTTAAATTTATGTGATAATTGTGCCATAGCGTCCAAACAAAGTAAGGACAGTACTGCCACAGATAATGAAATTTCCCAAGATGATTCCTCAGATGAGGGGAGTAAACATGATACTACATCATCTCCTACTGTGTCTACACCAGTTTTGCCCACGCAGGAGGCCCCTAGTACATCTAGTGCGCCAATACTTATTACCATGCAACAATTAACGGCTGTAATGGATAACTCCATAGCAAATATCTTATCCAAAATGCCTACTTATCAGAGAAAGCGCGATTGCTCTGTTTTAAACACTGAAGAGCAGGAGGGCGCTGATGATAATTGTTCTGTCATACCCTCACACCAATCTGAAGGGGCCATGAGGGAGGTTTTGTCAGATGGAGAAATTTCAGATTCAGGAAAAATTTCTCAACAAGCTGAACCTGATGTTGTGACATTTAAATTTAAATTAGAACATCTCCGCGCACTGCTTAAGGAGGTGTTATCTACTCTGGATGATTGTGACAACTTGGTCATTCCAGAGAAATTATGCAAGATGGACAAGTTTCTAGAGGTTCCGGTGCACCACAACGCTTTTCCTATACCCAAGCGGGTGGCGGACATAGTAAATAAGGAGTGGGAAAAGCCCGGCATACCTTTTGTTCCCCCCCCTATATTTAAGAAATTATTTCCTATGGTCGACCCCAGAAAGGACTTATGGCAGACAGTCCCTAAGGTCGAGGGGGCAGTTTCTACTCTAAACAAACGCACTACTATTCCTATCGAAGATAGTTGTGCTTTCAAAGATCCTATGGATAAAAAATTGGAAGGTTTGCTTAAAAAGATTTTTGTACAGCAAGGTTACCTTCTACAACCCATTTCGTGCATGGTTCCTGTCACTACAGCAGCGTGTTTCTGGTTCGAGGAACTAGAAAAGTCGCTCAGTAGAGAGACTCCATATGAGGAGGTTATGGACAGAGTTCACACACTTAAATTGGCTAACTCTTTTATTTTAGATGCCGCTTTGCAATTAGCTAGATTAGCGGCGAAAAATTCAGGGTTTGCTATCGTGGCGCTTTGGCTAAAGTCTTGGTCAGCGGATGTGTCATCCAAGACAAAATTGCTTAACATCCCTTTCAAAGGTAAAACTCTATTTGGACCAGAATTGAAAGAGATTATTTCAGACATCACTGGGGGAAAGGGCCACGCCCTTCCACAAGATAGGTCTTTCAAGGCTAAAAATAAGTTTAATTCTCGTTCCTTTCGCAATTTCAGGAACGGACCGGCCTCTAATTCTGCATCCTCTAAGCAAGAGGGTAATGCCTCACAACCCAAACCAGCCTGGAAACCGATGCAAGGCTGGAACAAGGGTAAGCAGGCCAAGAAGCCTGCCGCTGCTAACAAAACAGCATGAAGGAGTAGCCCCCGATCCGGGACCGGATCTAGTGGGGGGCAGACTCTCTCTCTTTGCTCAGGCTTGGGCAAGAGATGTTCAGGATCCCTGGGCGCTAGAAATAGTTTCTCAAGGTTATCTCCTGGAATTCAAGGAACTACCCCCAAGGGGAAGGTTCCACATGTCTCACTTATCCTCAAACCAAATAAAGAGACAGGCATTCTTACATTGTGTAGAAGACCTGTTAAAGATGGGAGTGATACACCCAGTTCCAATAAAAGAACAAGGAATGGGATTTTATTCCAATCTGTTCGTAGTTCCCAAAAAAGAGGGAACTTTCAGACCAATTTTGGATTTGAAGATCCTAAACAAATTTCTCAGGGTACCATCGTTCAAGATGGAAACCATTCGAACGATTCTACCCACTATCCAGGAAAGTCAATTTATGACTCCCGTTAATCTAAAGGATGCGTACCTACATATTCCTATCCACAAAGAACATCATCAGTTCCTAAGGTTCGCTTTTCTGGACAAGCATTACCAGTTTGTGGCCCTCCCATTCGGGTTAGCCACTGCTCCAAGGATTTTCACAAAGGTGCTAGGGTCCCTTCTAGCGGTTCTAAGACCGAGGGGCATTGCAGTAGTACCTTACTTGGACGACATTCTAATACAAGCGTCGTCTCTGTCAAAAGCAAAGGCTCATACAGACATCGTTCTGACCTTTCTCAGATCACACGGATGGAAGGTGAACATAGAAAAAAGTTCTCTGTCTCCGTCGACAAGAGTTCCCTTCTTGGGAACAATAATAGATTCCTTAGAAATGAGGATTTTTCTGACAGAGGTCAGAAAATCAAAACTTCTAAGCTCTTGTCAAGCTCTTCATTCTGTTCCTCGTCCTTCCATAGCACAGTGCATGGAAGTAGTGGGGTTGATGGTTGCAGCAATGGACATAGTTCCTTTTGCACGAATTCATCTAAGACCATTACAACTGTGCATGCTCAAACAGTGGAATGGGGATTATACAGACTTGTCTCCAATGATTCAAGTAGATCAGAAGACCAGAGATTCACTCCGTTAGTGGCTGACCCTGGACCATCTGTCCCAGGGAATGAGCTTCCGCAGACCAGAGTGGGTCATTGTCACGACCGACGCCAGTCTAGTGGGCTGGGGAGCGGTCTGGGAATCCCTGAAAGCTCAGGGTCTATGGTCTCGGGAAGAGTCTCTTCTCCCGATAAACATTCTGGAACTGAGAGCGATATTCAATGCTCTCAGGGCTTGGCCTCAACTAGCAAAGGCCAGATTCATAAGGTTCCAATCAGACAACATGACAACCGTTGCCTATATCAATCATCAGGGAGGAACAAGGAGTTCCCTGGCGATGAAAGAAGTGACCAAAATAATTCAATGGGCGGAGGATCACTCCTGCCACCTGTCTGCGATCCACATCCCAGGTGTGGAAAACTGGGAGGCGGATTTTCTGAGTCGTCAAACATTCCATCCGGGGGAGTGGGAACTCCACCCGGAGATCTTTGCCCAAATAACCCAATTATGGGGCATTCCAGACATGGATCTGATGGCGTCTCGTCAGAACTTCAAGGTTCCTTACTACGGGTCCAGATCCAGGGATCCCAAGGCGACTCTAGTAGATGCACTAGTAGCTCCTTGGACCTTCAACCTAGCTTATGTATTTCCACCGTTTCCTCTCATTCCCAGGCTGGTAGCCAGGATCAAACAGGAGAGGGCCTCGGTGATCTTGATAGCTCCTGCGTGGCCACGCAGGACTTGGTATGCAGACCTGGTGAATATGTCATCGGTTCCACAATGGAAGCTACCTTTGAGACAGGACCTTCTTGTTCAGGGTCCATTCGAACATCCAAATCTGGTCTCTCTCCAACTGACGGCTTGGAGATTGAACGCTTGATTCTATCGAAGCGTGGATTTTCAGATTCTGTAATAGATACTCTGGTTCAGGCTAGAAAACCGGTAACTAGAAAGATTTACCATAAGATATGGAAAAGATATATCTGTTGGTGTGAATCCAAAGGATTTCCATGGAATAAGATAAAAATTCCTAAGATTCTCTCCTTTCTACAAGAAGGTTTGGAGAAAGGATTATCTGCTAGTTCTCTAAAGGGACAGATCTCTGCTTTATCTGTCTTACTGCACAAAAGACTGGCAGCTGTGCCAGATGTTCAAGCATTTGTTCAGGCTCTGGTTAGGATCAAGCCTGTTTACAGACCTTTGACTCCTCCCTGGAGTCTAAATCTAGTTCTTTCAGTTCTTCAAGGGGTTCCGTTTGAACCTTTACATTCCATAGATATTAAGTTGTTATCTTGGAAAGTTTTGTTTTTGGTTGCTATTTCTTCTGCTAGAAGAGTTTCAGAGTTATCTGCTCTGCAGTGTTCTCCGCCCTATCTAGTGTTCCATGCAGATAAGGTGGTCTTACGTACTAAGCCTGGTTTTCTTCCTAAGGTTGTTTCTAACAAAAATATTAACCAGGAGATAGTTGTACCTTCTTTATGTCCGAATCCAGTTTCAAAGAAGGAACGTTTGTTACACAATTTGGACGTAGTCCGTGCTCTAAAATTCTATTTAGAGGCTACAAAAGATTTCAGACAAACTTCTTCCTTGTTTGTTGTTTATTCTGGTAAAAGGAGAGGTCAGAAAGCGACTTCTACCTCTCTTTCCTTTTGGCTTAAAAGCATTATCCGATTGGCTTATGAGACTGCCGGACGGCAGCCTCCTGAAAGAATCACAGCTCACTCCACTAGGACTGTGGCTTCCACATGGGCCTTCAAGAACGAGGCTTCTGTTGACCAGATGTGTAAGGCAGCGACTTGGTCTTCACTGCACACTTTTGCCAATTTTTTTTTACAAATTTGATACTTTTGCTTCTTCGGAGGCTATTTTTGGGAGAAAGGTTTTGCAAGCTGTGGTGCCTTCCGTTTAGGTAACCTGATTTGCTCCCTCCCTTCATCCGTGTCCTAAAGCTTTGGTATTGGTTCCCACAAGTAAGGATGACGCCGTGGACCGGACACACCAATGTTGGAGAAAACAGAATTTATGCTTACCTGATAAATTACTTTCTTCAACGGTGTGTCCGGTCCACGGCCCGCCCTGGTTTTTTAATCAGGTCTGATGAATTATTTTCTCTAACTACAGTCACCACGGTACCATATGGTTTCTCCTATATATATTTCCTCCTGTACGTCGGTCGAATGACTGGGGTGGGCGGAGCCTAGGAGGGACTATATGGCCAGCTTTGCTGGGACTCTTTGCCATTTCCTGTTGGGGAAGAGAATATCCCACAAGTAAGGATGACGCCGTGGACCGGACACACCGTTGGAGAAAGTAATTTATCAGGTAAGCATAAATTCTGTTTTTTCTGTAAAATATAAGTAAAATGTGTGCTTGCTTCATGCTCCCAAGATAGGCTAGAGCTCAAACTCTTCAGTTCTATATTGTTTTGCGTGGGAAGATGAGATTTCTATAGTCTAACATTAACCTTTTCTTATTTACAAGACATTTGTAAACAATTAAGCTATGTAAAAATTGTGAAGTCATCAAATACTTGATACAAATAAAAAAAACTTTAAAAAATCCATAAGTATATGGTTTATAAATTAGGAGACTCTGGTACATCTTAAAGGAAAATACTGTAGAACTGCATATTCAACTAAGGCATAATAAAGAGAAATTGCAATACCACTTAGCCTAGGCAGTAGGCAGATTTCAAAATGTTCTTCAAATTGCCTGCCCTTGTATCATGTGACAGACATCAGCCAATCACAGACTCCTATACATAAACACTGTGAACTTGTTCTGTAGTAGTTGTTGCATCAAAACTGTGCATATAAAAAAATGGTGCACAATTTGATAATGGAAGTAAATTGGAGAGTTTCTTAAAACAGCATGCTCCATCTGAATCATGATAGTTTAATTTTGACTTTAGTGTCCCTTTCACCCACAGTTAAAACCTAGTGTAAGGAGTTTAAGATGGAAATATAGTCATGTGAATATATCCCTCACACCAATGGCACAACAGTGACCTTAGATTGATAATACACAAAATAGCTTTGTCCACAGAAGATTCATATAGCACAGCACAGTGAACTTTATTTGACGTTTTAGGCATAGGACAACTATCAGCATGATGGGTACCATGAATTTTGACAACATACCAGAAGAGACAGTGGATAGTACAAACAATAATTCAAAGGAATCCTAGTAATTTCAATAGGCAATTTGCAAGCAAAGATGAGCCATAGATAAACCACTTTGACCCCGAGTAAAAGCACTGTTCAAGCAGTGGAAGCACTGTGGCCCTCCGCCTCGACAAAAATTTCATGCCAAATTAAGTGATAAAAAATGATGGGGCATCCCTGTTTTGGAATGCAGAGGGAATTTTATTAACTGACTTTCTACAGTGTGGAGAGACCATAATAACTAAGTTACTATTACATTAACTTGATTGAGCAATAAAAGAGAAAAGATGCATAGGGGCCTATTTATGTAAGTGCGAAGGGACATGATACGATGTAGCGTATCATGTCCGCTGCACATAGATAAATGCTGTCAGCATTTATCATTGCACCAGCAGTTCTTGTGAACTGCTGGTGCAATGCCGCCCACTGCAGATTTGTGGCCAATTGGTTGATTGGTTGATCGGGTTGATTTCTGTCTGCGGCCTCAGAGCAGGCGGACAAATTATGGAGCAGCGGTCTTTAGACCGCTGCTTCATAACTGCTGTTTCCGGCGAGCCTAAAGGCTTGCGCGGAAACAGGGGCATCAAGCTCCATACGGAGCTTGATAAATCGGCCCCATAAAGTGCTGTTTCACCAACACAATGCTCCTGTGTATATTGCTGTCATGGCTGCAATTGCTGAAGCTCGATTTGAAGTGTTGGATCACCCATGAGTTTTGCGTGCAATGATAACTTGATGGGAGATTCTCATAAGTGACTGAAATAAGCAAACTTTTTTTTATAAGGCAAAAACTTGTTGCAAAATTGTTTGAGCTGAAAGTAGAATTACATTGAAAATAGCAATAAATTATATGTCAGATTACAAGTGGCGTGCTAAATATATTTTTTGCTCTCATGCTAACTTTGCCTAAAGTAAAAATTTAACGAGGGTGGGTTAGCACTCGTATTACAAGTTGAAATTAAAAAGTTAGAGCACAAGCAAAAGATAAGGCACACTAACTTTAGCACTTTTTATGTTGCGACCCCACCAACTTCTCCCCATAGCCTTCTATGGGACGTGCTGTTATAAAAAAACCAAAACTACTTATCGCTCGTACACTAACGGAATACAGCATTAAACCTACAGCGCTAAAACCGAATTTAGTTATAATTACTTTACCTTCCATTGTTCTTCACATTGAAGAAGAAAATGTATACCTATATGTGTGTATATATATATATATATATATATACATACACACACAGAGAGAGAGAAGTGCACTCACAGGAACGAACAACCGGCTCAATACCATTTTTAGCCTGTTCTATGGCAATTCACCACCTGGGTGCAGCTTCTTTTTAGCCCAGTAATGCTTTTAACAGAGTAGAACTTTCCCGTAGTATATCAGTCTGATCCCGCCTATAGCGGTCAGTCCAGCGCCGAAATACCAGGCAGTTCCTCTCTGAACAAGGAACACAGCAATACAGTTAATTGTAAATTGATGATGATATTTGAGTTATTTTTGTAAATTTGTAATTTTTGTAAACTTTGTAATCATTTCAAACTTCCCTTTTTGAATATGTGTATATATATATATATATATATTTATATATACAATAGATGTTTTGCCTTTTTTATTATTATTATTATTATTATTATTATCAGGTATTTGTAGAGCGCCAACAGGTTCCGCAGCGCCTTTAGGTTGAGAATGAATTTGTCTTTTGTATCTAATTATTTTAAGGATAAATTCTCTAAGTGGAATTTTTAAAAAAAACTCAAGGAGCGCCTAATGAGTGGTAAGGCAACGGAAAATGTTATCATTTAAAATATATCTATTTAATGCTGACAAATACATATACATGAATACATGGATCCATGCTATAAACAAAAAAATTCAAAATACAAGAACTTAAAATATTAAAAAGTATTAAAAAGTATAAATCCGGATAAAAATGCAATTAAAAATGAAAAAACAGTAGTCTTATGCAAACTGTGAAAAGTACTGTATACACATCAGGTAAAAGAAACAGTTGTTAGGGTAATAACAGTTGATAAATCATTATGTGGTTACAATACAATAGTAATTGTACCCTAAGATACACCTTGAGGGTGAATGATATGTTTGATGTCTAATCCTGAATAATGGTGGGTGTTCCAAAAAGGAGAAAAAGGTAATGGATAACAAATGGAAAAAAAGAGACAAATAGTGTAGGCAAAAAAGTGAAAAAAATAATAAAGTCTGGAGTTATCCAAAAAATCCCTTAATGAGTATATGCTGTGTGCATGTGAATGAATAGCCCAAAAGAGGGCCGAAACGCTTTGACAATTTATGGTAAGCTTTATTTTGATTATCCACATTTGTCTATAGTTTTATTGCACTGTGTTGTTATTTTTCATTCACAGGCACACAGCATATACACATTAAGGGATTTTTTGGATAACTCCGGACTTTCCCCAACGTTTTCTCCTTTTTTTAAATTTTACATCACTGAGGATTCACCTAGGACACTACTACCCAATTCAGGATTATCACCTTAATTAAAGCGCATATTTGGAGTATCACAAATTCAGTTTATTTTTCATACTTTTCAGCTTATATATATTTTTTCACTTTTCACCTTTTTTATATTATTTATATATATATATATATATATATATATATATACATATATACATATATACACACATATATACACACATACACACACATACACACACATACACACACATACATACACATATACACACATATACACACATATACACACACACACATATACACATACACACATATACACATATATACATATATACATATATACATATATACACACATATATACACACATACACACACATACACACACATACACACACATACACACACATACATACACATATACACACATATACACACATATACACACATATACACACACACACATATACACATACACACATATACACATATATACATATATACATATATACATATATACACATACACATACATATACATATACATATATATATACATATATATACATACAATTTACATTTCACTTTTTTGCCTACCGCTAGTTGTCTCTTTTTTCCATTTGTTATCCATCACCTTTTTTCTCCTTTTTGGAACACCCACCATTATTCAGGATTAGGCCTATTGCGCCCTCACTTTCCAGTTTGGATAATCATAGACATCAAACATATCATTCACCCTCAAGGTGTTTTTTAGGATACAATTACGATATTGGTTCTAACAGGTTAACCACATAATGACTTATCAACTGTTATTACTCTAACAACTGTTTCTTTTACATGATGTGTATACAGTACTTCGCACAGTTTACACAAGACTACTGTTTTTCATTTTTAATTGCATTTTATCCGGATTTGTACTTTTTAATATTTTTTAATATTTTAAGTTCTTGTATTTTGAATTTTGTATTTTTTTTGTTTATCGTATGGATCCATGTATACATGTATATGTATTTGTCAGCATTAAATCAATGTAAATATTTGCATAGGAAATTAGCACATCTAGGCAAGATTCCCAGCAATACCTCATATACAATGTTACCAATGCACAAGAGAATTCTGGGTAAGATATGCAAATTAGATATGCAAATTCTCAGTTTTTTTTCTTCAAAATACTGCTTTAACACAGCGATCCTTTTAACAGGGTTATTGCAGCAAACCAGAAATCCCTCACTAGACAGTCTGTTTCGTTCTTTTTGGAAACAGGCTGTCTAGTGAGTGATTTCTGGTTTGCTGCAATAAACCTGTTAAAAGGCTAGCTGTGTTAAAACAGTATTTTGAAGAAAAAAAACTGAGAATTTGCATATCTAATTTGCATATCTTACCCAGAATTCTCTTTTGCATTGGTAACAATGTATATGAGATATTTCTGGGAAAAAGCAAGCGGGGAATCTTGCCTAGATGTGCTAATTTCCTATGCAAATATTTACATTGATTTAATTTTGAGACATGGAGGATTTTAACTTCAGTTTTTTATCTCCCCCCCATAATTTTTATGAATATTTGTCAGCATTAAATAGATATATTTTAAATGATAACATTTTCCTTTGCCTTACCACTCATAAGGCGCTCCTTGAGTTTTTTAAAATTTCAGTTGTCAATTTTCAGGGCCAGCTAGGGACCCTTAGCTTCAAGGAGCCAATAGTAATTAATTCATGGTAAGCGCTAAGAGATACACCATCACGATTACATTTTCTATTTGGTTCTAGCGCCATCTAGTGGTGCTTAACTATAAATTAAAACTATAAAAGAGTATGTTCAGATTATATGTTAGCATGACTAAGGGACGTTGCTGTCTGTAACCCTGTGGTTTTAAATTATTAAAGTGCTTTATGCTGTCACACCTTCTGTTGTTTGGAATATTCACTTTTTGAGGGTTTGAAAAGTTGCCCACTGTGACGTACAAGCATACCTGTGTGCTGGACTTCTCTCTTGCTGGCTCAAGGAACACAGCAACCCCAGACGATCATTTTGGGCTTCATTGGGCCTTGTCAGTGAGGTGTAGCCATATTCCTCTAAGCACAATAAGCAAGTAGTCCACATATGGTTGCCCCTTTTTCCCATAAGGAGACTACACCTCACTAACGAGGCCCAAAGAAGGCCGAAATGATCGTCTGGGGTTGCTGTTGTCCTTGTTCAGAGAGGAATTGTCTGGTATTTCAGCGCTGGACTGAAAGTAATAGGCGGGATCATACTGATATACTACAGGAAAGTTCTAGTCTGTGAAAAGCATTACTGGGCTAAAAGAAGTTGCACCCAGGTGGTAAATCATCATAGAACAGGCTAACAATGGCATTGAGCTGGTTGTTTGTTCCTGTGAGTGCATTTCTCTCTCTCTCTGTGTGTGTGTGTGTATATATATATATATATATAAATATATACAGATATATATATATATATACAGATATATATATATATACACAGATATATATATATATATATATATATATATATATATATATATAGGTATATATATATATATATATATATATATATATATATATAGGTATATATATATATACAGGGAGTGCAGAATTATTAGGCAAGTTGTATTTTTGAGGATTAATTTTATTATTGAACAACAACCATGTTCTCAATGAACCCAAAAATCTCATTAATATCAAAGCTGAATAGTTTTGGAAGTAGTTTTTAGTTTGTTTTTAGTTATAGCTATTTTAGGGGGATATCTGTGTGTGCAGGTGACTATTACTGTGCATAATTATTAGGCAACTTAACAAAAAACAAATATATACCCATTTCAATTATTTATTTTTACCAGTGAAACCAATATAACATCTCAACATGCACAAATATACATTTCTGACATTCAAAAACAAAACAAAAACAAATCAGTGACCAATATAGCCACCTTTCTTTGCAAGGACACTCAAAAGCCTGCCATCCATGGATTCTGTCAGTGTTTTGATCTGTTCACCATCAACATTGCGTGCAGCAGCAACCACAGCCTCCCAGACACTGTTCAGAGAGGTGTACTGTTTTCCCTCCTTGTAAATCTCACATTTGATGATGGACCACAGGTTCTCAATGGGGTTCAGATCAGGTGAACAAGGAGGCCATGTCATTAGATTTTCTTCTTTTATACCCTTTCTTGCCAGCCACGCTGTGGAGTACTTGGACGCGTGTGATGGAGCATTGTCCTGCATGAAAATCATGTTTTTCTTGAAGGATGCAGACTTCTTCCTGTACCACTGCTTGAAGAAGGTGTCTTCCAGAAACTGGCAGTAGGACTGGGAGTTGAGCTTGACTCCATCCTCAACCCGAAAAGGCCCCACAAGCTCATCTTTGATGATACCAGCCCAAACCAGTACTCCACCTCCACCTTGCTGGCGTCTGAGTCGGACTGGAGCTCTCTGCCCTTTACCAATCCATCCATCTGGCCCATCAAGACTCACTCTCATTTCATCAGTCCATAAAACCTTAGAAAAATCAGTCTTGAGATATTTCTTGGCCCAGTCTTGACGTTTCAGCTTGTGTGTCTTGTTCAGTGGTGGTCGTCTTTCAGCCTTTCTTACCTTGGCCATGTCTCTGAGTATTGCACACCTTGTGCTTTTGGGCACTCCAGTGATGTTGCAGCTCTGAAATATGGCCAAACTGGTGGCAAGTGGCATCTTGGCAGCTGCACGCTTGACTTTTCTCAGTTCATGGGCAGTTATTTTGCGCCTTGGTTTTTCCACACGCTTCTTGCGACCCTGTTGACTATTTTGAATGAAACGCTTGATTGTTCGATGATCACGCTTCAGAAGCTTTGCAATTTTAAGAGTGCTGCATCCCTCTGCAAGATATCTCACTATTTTTGACTTTTCTGAGCCTTTCAAGTCCTTCTTTTGACCCATTTTGCCAAAGGAAAGGAAGTTGCCTAATAATTATGCACACCTGATATAGGGTGTTGATGTCATTAGACCACACCCCTTCTCATTACAGAGATGCACATCACCTAATATGCTTAATTGGTAGTAGGCTTTCGAGCCTATACAGCTTGGAGTAAGAGAACATGTATAAAGAGGATGATGTGGTCAAAATACTCATTTGCCTAATAATTCTGCACTCCCTGTATATATATATATATATATATATATATATATATATATATATATATATATATATATATATATATATATATATATATATATATATATATATA